>NW_022900928.1:98629557-98638912 GCF_012274545.1 Fukomys damarensis | reverse complement strand
AAAAAAAAAAAACCTGCAAAAAGCCAGGTATGGTGGTGCACACCTGTCATCCCAGCACTCAGGAGGCTGAGGCAGGAGGATTGCTGTGAGTTTGAGACCAGCCTGGGCTGCAGAGTGAGTTCCAGGTCAGTCTCAACTACATAGTGAGACCCCGTCCTAAAAAACAAAACAAAAAAAACCTGCAAAAAATTGTAATACATGGTCTATATCTCAATTTAATAAAGGCTGTCTGAAAAACCAAGAGCCAACATCATATTAAATGGGCAAAAACTGAAAACTTTCATGTTAAAATCAGGAATAAGACAAGGATGCCCACTATCACCACTCCTCTTCAATATAGTTCTGGAAACATTAGCCACAGCAATTAGACAAGAGAAAGAAATTAAAGCAATAAATATAGGAAAGGAAGAGGTTAAACTGTCATTATTTGCTGATGATATAATACTCTACATTGAAGACCCCAAAAAACTCCAGCAAAAGACTTCTAGACTTAATTGACAGATTCAGTAGAGTAGCTGGATACAAGGTGAACATCCAAAAATCAATAGCCTTCTTGTACACAAATAAAAGACTCACTGAGAGAGAAATTAGGGAAACAATTCCCTTCACAATAGCATCAAAAAAAATGAAATATGTAGGAATCAATCTAACAAAAAAAGCAAAAGACCTCTACACTGAAAACCACAGTACTTTGAAAAAAGAAATCAAAGAGGATATAATAAAATGGAAAAATATTCCCTGCTCCTGGGTAGGAAGAATTAACATAGTGAAAATGTCCATACTACCAAAACTGCTATACAGATTCAATGCAATGCCAATTGAAATTCCAACACTATATTTCACAGAACTAGGCAACAGAGACATGGCAGTAAGTATAACAATTCCCAATTTAAAACTATACTATAAAGCCATTGTAATAAAAACAGCACAGTACTGGCAAAGAAACAGATGTGAGGATCAGTGGAACAGATTGGAAGATACAAAATAACTCCAGATGTACTCAGCTACCTCACCTTTGACAAAGGAGCCAAATATCCTCACTGGAGGAAAGATATTCTCTTTAATAAATGGTGTTGGAAAAACTGGATTTCAACCTGCCAAAGATTAAAACTAGACCCTATCTTTCACCATGCACTAAATTAAAATCCAAGTGTATGAAAGATCTAAATATTAAAACAGAAACACTAAACTTGCTGGAAGATAAGTTAGGCAGAACTCTTGAAGATATTGGCATAGGAAAAAACTTTATGAACAAATCCTCAGTAGCATGGGAACTAGCAGAAAGAATCAACAACTGGGATCTCATCTTATTAAAAAGATTCTGCACTGCAAAAAAAAAAATCAACAGAACTAAGAGACAACCTACAATGTGGGAAAAACATTTTATCAGCTGCTCTTCAGAAAAAGGGCTCTTATCTAGAATATAGAAAGAACTGAAGACAATCAGCCCCCCCAAATACAAAGAAATAATTCAAAAATGGGCATTTGAAATGAACAGACATTTCTCACACAAAGAAGTAAAAGTGGCAAGTAAATATATGAAAAAATGCTCTATAACCTTGATCATTTGAGAGATGCAGATGAAAACAATACTGAGATTCCACCTCACCCCACAAAGAATGGCTGCTATCAAGAAATCACTCAATAACAAATGTTGGTGGGGTTGTGGGGAGAAAGGAACCCTTCTCCATAGTTGGTGGGAGTGCAGACTGGTGCAACCACTATGGAAATCAATATGGAGATACCTCAAAGAGCTGGGACTACAGGTTCCATTTGACCCAGCAATCCCTCTGCTGGGTATCTTTCCAAAATAATTAAAAGAATCATATCACAGTGATATATGCACACCTATGTTTATAGCAGCACAGTTTGTAATAGCTAAAACTTGGAAACAGCCCATTTGCCCATCTGTTGGAGACTGGATAAAGAAGATGTGGTTTTTCTATAAAATAGAATACTACTCAGCCATAAAGAATGAGAAATTAGATTCATTCATAGGAAAATGGATACATATTGAGGATGTACTCCTAAGTGAAATAAATAAGTCACACATATGTAAATACTGAATAGTCTCTCTGTGTGAAAACTATAATAGTACAAAAGATCTTAATGATATAATTGACAATGTGAAAAAGGAAGAAAAGTGCTAAAGGTGTAGGTAAAGTGGGAAGGGCAGAGGAAAGTTAATAAGGGAAAAGAAAAAATATGAGAAAACAAAAAAATGGAAATAAAATGTTTGTAAATGGGGAGGGGAAGAGGGGGTGGAGGGAGAGCAGGGACAAGGGGAAAAAATGAGAACCAAGACCTGTCATATAAAGGTACAAGATCCCAAAGATGAATGTAACTGTACTGTATACCTAAAATATACCAATAAACTCAATGAGAGAAAAAAAATCAAAATGAAAATGATAAATAAATAAATGAATAAATTCTTCCTGCCAAACTTTTAGTTCTCCATATTCTTCTTTCTTCTGGTTACTCCTATCTTCTCTCATATCCATCTTCTGTCTTCTCTATTCTATTTCTTTTGCTCTTTCTTATCTTACCTCACCCTCTGTCTTCTCTTGTGTTTTCTCCATTTCCCAGGCACACAGACAGGTTCTGCAACCGCATAGCTTTTCTTAATCCCAAAGTTACTCCATCATATCCCTTCCTAACCTCCACAAATATCACTCTAAAATACCCAGCAATCCAACTAACATATCTCCAATAGAATCTTACCCCATATCTAATTTTCCACCTATTACTATTCCCTTATCTACTTCACACTTCAGACTTACCCTCCTCTTTCACTTATCCCTCAATCTCCTCCCTGTACTACTCCTTCCACATCACATAATAACTGCTAATAACAACTGAATAGAGGCTGCAAAGACATTGATAAAGACTGATAATGTAAACATAAAGTCTATTGCATACAACTGATGTATGATCAGATCTGTTGATACTGTTATAACCAAAAGTAATTCATTCCTTACAACACAGGGACAGTCTCCAAATTAATTAAATCAAATACCTAAAGGAGTAAATACTATCTCTGGAGAAATAAAGTTAAGAATACATCACAGGAAGACAATATCTTACTAAAATATCTCCATATCAATTACAAGCTCTCCTGACCCTAATTTACCTCAAACCTCAGCACTGAAAAAAGGAAAAAACAGGAAGGAGACAAAAAAAAAAAAAAAAGACACCAAAGCTCTCCCACACTCCCAAGGCAGATTGAGGGGGCACCAATGAGAGAAAAACAAACACCATGTAGTAGATTTATTTGAATTTATTAAAGAAGCATTAAAGAAGTTTGGTGAGTTCAGAGAGGACATAACCCTAAAGTGTATGGAATTATATAAAATGACTGATGTGGATTTGGGGAAACATGAATGATGAATTATCAAAAATATGGAATCCACAAATGGGTATAAGACAGAAATACTATGTATGAAAATTGTATAAAATTCATAAATGGCATAAATGACCAATGTGAAGACAGGGTTTCTGAAATCAAGGACAGCTGAGGATTTAGCTCAGTGGCAGTCCACCTGCCTTGCAAGTGCAAGGTCCTGAATTCAATCCCCAGTACCAGAAGAGAGAGAGAGAGAGAGAGAGAGAATGAAATCAAGGACAGAGTGACAAACTATGAGGAATTACTCAGAGAAGCATCAAAAAAGATAAATGAATAACAGAAACTCATCCAACAACTATGATATCATGAGGAAAACCAACCTAAGTTTCATTAGAGTCAGAGAGAAACTACAAAACAGCACACATGGAATAATTAATTTTACAGAAATCATAATAGAAAACTTCCTAAATATGAGGAAAAAATATACCAGTAAGAAAGGTTTACAGAACACCAACAAACTACAATGAAAAAAAAAAAGCTCTCCAAGATAAATTATGATGGCTATACTGATATGTATTGACTTATTCCTGTCATGCTATTTTCCTGTTGTTGGCTCCCTACTTTCCTCCTCTGTTTAGTTTCTTACCTTGTCTAGTGCATTCATTCTTTTAGGTTCATGGAGTTGTTGTCTTTGTTAGCTCTTTCTCAAATAGCCTTCAGAGTACTTTGAAGTGCTGGTTCAGTGCCCATGAATATCCTCAAGTATTTTTTTGTCATGGCAATATTTTATTTCTCCATAAATTTTGAAAGATCCTTTGTGTGGTATCTAACCTGGACTGGAGGTTTGTTTTTTTGTTTTTTTTTTTTAAGAGCAGGAAAAATTTACAGAGGGAAGGAAAGCTTCTGTCTAAGAAAGACAATAGGGGGACTGGAAAGTGGGTTGCCTGCTCACCCCTCCCTCAAAGATGTTTTATATAGCCAAGCCATGTAGTGTGGTGGGTACAAAGTGGGACAAAACTATAAGAATCAATGGAAAATTACAAGATGGGCATAAGATGCAGCAAAACCATGAACAACCAATAAGATTACAAGTACAGTCACCCAATCACTTATTAAGTGGGGATCAATAGGGGGAGCAAGTAATATTGCAAGCATACAAGGATTTTCAGTAAGGCTGGGGGTCAGGGATATTTCCTGGAAATAGAGGGTTAAGACCTTGCCCCCCCCAGGTTATTGATAGCTATTTAGATTATTAATCACTGCTATTTATCCCCCAGGGGAAGCACAAGTGTATAGTAGGTTATCTCCTTTTACTACTCTAGCCACAATGAATGTGTTTTTATTGTTGTGAGTTTGTTTTCCTTATGGCTTGAAATACTTCACTCTAACTCTCCTTGACTTGAGGGTTTGTGTTAAGAAGCCTGCTATGACTCTGATGGGCTTTCTTTCATAGGTGATTTGTTTCTTTTCTCTAACAGCTTTTAATATTTTGTTCTTGTGATGCATTTCTGGAATCTTGGCTATTATATGCTTTGGAGATTTTTTTTCTATGGCCACTTGGAGTTCTATATGTCTCGTTATCTATATGTCAAATCATTCTTCCCTGTTTGGGAAGTTGTCTGCCATTACTTCTGTGAATAGGCTTTTCATGTCATTTTTGCTATCTCCTGCTTTTTCATTGACTCTGATCAATTTTAAATTATTCTTCTTTTGATCATCTAGAAGCTGCTGTAATGATTCTCATGGTCCCTTCCTATTTTTAAGAAATCTTTATTTTCATAATTGCTAACCATAATCCTCTTTTCTATATCTGACATTGTTTTGTCACATTGGCTCATTCTGCTAGATATTCATTCAATGGAATTATGATCTCCTGGATATTTTTTGAATCTGTTGCATGGATTTAATTTCTTTCCTAGGTGTTCATTTCTTTCCTGGATGTTCATGGTTTCCATCATTTTTCTGGAGCTCTTCTGTATTTTAAATCTGTGTCTGCTCTAGAGTCACTAAACATGTCTTTCATTCTGCAATGTGAAATAAGCAGAAAAGGGCTAAAGGTGTAGGGGAAGTGAGAAAGGTAGGGGAAAGGTAATAAGGGAAAAGAAAAAAAACATGAAAAAAATGGAAACAAAGTATTTGTAAATAGGGAAGGGAGGAGGAGGTGAAGGAAGGGCAGGGATAAGGGGGAAAATGAGAACCAAGACCTGTCCTGTAAAGGTACAAGATCCCAATGATGAATGTAACTGTACCTAAAATGTATCAATAAACTTAATGAAAAAAAAAACATGTCTTTCATTCTGGTCACTATCTCTGTAGTTTTCCAAGAAATTATTTCTGATTTGATTTTTTTCTAGAGCCTCATTCATCTGTTTTGTTACTTCCACTGTTACCATTTCAGAGAATACAGGTAGGAGGCTTTCAGATTGTTCTATCTCATTGCCCCCTGGGCTTCCCTTTGAAAGTTGGGGGGATTGCATCTTGTTTAAATGTCTTTTTTTAATGTCTTTTCATTTTCTTTTTTGTTTGTTTGTTTTTGGTTTTTTGCTTGTTTGTTTGTTTAATTCCTGGGTTGTAGATTGCTTATGGTGAGCAGCTTTATTTCCAGTATTCAGAACCCCTAGGAAATGACTACTTTTCAGAGTTGTCTTTCAGGTATAGCTGGCTTTTGGGTTTTGAGTCTGTTGCAAGATCTACCACTTCAATTTATTGGAGATAAGAAGTTTCTGCTTAACTGGCCCAACTCCCAGTTCTTTGTCACTATCCTATAATATTTTATCCTATGTATTATATAATATATCCTATAATATAATAGACCATAATATTTTTAAGACCCTTAGGTAATCTCAATTTTGGTATACCCAAAAGAAAAATTGGTTAGCACAATAATAATAGCGTCAAACACAGCCTAAAAATGATATATTATGGTAAGTATTAATTTGTCACTTTTAACCATATGAATTATGTTTGTGGTTATATAACAAAATCTAGAATGAATCAGAAAATTATATGCAATAAATAAGCGCTCATTATGGCAATTTTACCCTAAGTTGAGAAATTTTAAAAGGGTATGGGGGATGGGAAGAAAAGGGACAAAGGTGTAGGGAAGGTGTAATGGGTAGGGGAAGGGTAATAAGGGAAAAGAAAAAAAATGTGAGAAAATGAAAAGATGGAAATAAAGTGTTTGTAAATGGAGAGGGGAGGAGGGGGTGAAGGAAGGCTAGGGACAAGGGGAAAAAATGAGAACCAAGACCTGTCATGTAGAGGTACAAGATCCCAACAATGAATGTAACTGTACTGTATTCCTAAAATGTATCAATAAACTCAATTAAAATTTTAAAAAAGGGGATGGGGGAATAGAGAAATAGAAGAAGAGATTAGAAGCAAGGCTGGTGGACAAAGGAAGATAATAACAAGTTTGGGAAACTAGTGAAGAAGACAGGAGAGAAAGAGAGAAGGAAGAAATAGAAACAAGAACAGAACAGAAAAACCACATGCAAAAAAAAAAAAACAACCTAGAAACTGTTCACATTCATGTAAAAACAAGAACAAACAATTGAGAAAAAACAAAACAGAACAAAAACAAAAACCAGAAAATATGGGGAAAAAGAAAAGCAAAACGTCTAATTCAAGGCCTGTCTCTGCTGTCACTAGGAGACAACATGGGAAGACAGAGTCTAGATCTGAGTTGTTTAATCCCAGCAAGCCAGCTGTAGACTTATGGTAGGGTAGTAGATAATCCCAGCAATTCTGGACCTTCAGCTCCACTGAAGTTCAAGCTGCTTTCTGGCTATGAAGCTGGAAACAACTTGTTGCACCTAAAACGGTCCTCTTGCTGGTTTGAACCCTGGTCCCTGACATTCTGCCAACTCAAACTCCACACCCTTTCCACAACACTGGGAGCCACTAGAGGAAGCATACCCATAACTATTCTGAGTTCCGAGATCAGTTGTCCCCTCCCCAAGATGTGATATCTAAACCCATATAACTGATCAACCACTGCAATACACTGCATCCACTGCTCTGTTACACTGGTGCATTACTCCAGGGAGGCCTCTGGGGTCCCCAGTAGTCACCATCCATCTGCAGTTTCAACCTGCCCTTCCCATGCCATGAGTCCAGACTCTGGTGCAAAGCACCAGCTGCCAGTCCCTCTTCTCCATTGTAGTCTCTCTCTTTCCTCTTCCCACTGACTTCAGTTCTTGCTTCAGACCCTTCCTGGGTTCTGGGGACACACTTCCTTCTTTCTTCTCCTCATGCCACGATAGTCCAATGTCGGGACACCAAAACTCATACAGACTCTTTGCTGCTCACCACTTGGCCATCTTTCCAGAAGTCTGAAAAGATACAATTTTAAAAGCAGTCAGAGAAAAGCAAAAAAATTGCCAATAAAAGTTGATCCATTAGAATTTCTTCTGAACACAAACTTAAAAGACAAGAAAATGGAATTAAGTATATCAAGACTTTGAAAGGAAACAATTTCCAACCTAGACTAGTATAGCTAACAAAACTTTCCATTAAAATACATGCAAAATAAGGAAATTCCATGAAAAAGAACAACATAAGAAATTTATGAATACCAAACTAGCACTACAGAAAACACTCAAGAATAATATAAACAGATATAATGAAGCTCATAAAGCCAAAAAAAAAAGAGAAATGAATAAATAAAGCAAGGTGCATAGATAAACAAAAATTAGGAAAAGAAAAACAAAGGAATCATCAACTGAAAAAGAGTGCAATTAATGGTTCATTAACACCTCTCAGTATTATGTCTCAATGATAATGGCCTTAATGCTCCAAATAAAAGACACAGACAATGGTGAATGTAACTGTATGGTATACCTAAAATGTATCAATAGGGGCTGGGGATGTAGCTCAGTGGTCCCACCATCTGCTTTGCAAGCACAAGGACCTGAGTTCAATCCCTAGTACCCCCCAAAAAACTCAATGAGTTTTTTGATGAACTCAATGAGAAAAAAAGAAGGACACAGATTGGGACTAGGGATTTAGCTCAGTGGTTCCAGTGCCTGCCTCACCTGCCACTCAGGAACAAGGTCCCAAGTTCAATCCCCAGCACCAAAAACAGAACAAAAAGACACAGACTGGCAGAAATGATCATAAAACAGAATCTCAAAACTTTATTGCATTCAAGAAACTCATCTAATCCAATAAAATAGATAAATCAATAGACTAGAATTCCAAGGATGGAAAACAATATTTCATTCATCAGGACCTCAAAAACAAGCACAAGTAGGAGTTTTAAAAATAGATAAATCTTTAAACAAACTTATCAAAAATAAAAAGAGGAAGATTCTTGTCAATGTAATTAGAAGTAAAAAAAAGAAAATCACAATGGATACCATGGAAATCCAGAAGATAGCAAATATTATGAAAAACTGTATTCCAATAAATTGAAAAATCTTGAAAAATGGACAGATTTCTAGACTCATATGAATTATTAAAACTGAAGCAATAAATCACAAAAATTTTAACCATCCAATAACAAGAAATGAAATTGAGGCAGTAATAAAAAATGTACCAACTAGGAAAAGCCCAAAACTTGAATTCATCACTGAATTCTATAAAACTTTATTTGCTTGTTTTTTTGTTTTTGTTTTTGCTACTAGGGATTGAACCCGGGTCCTTGTGCTTGTGAGGCCAGCAGTGGAACCACTGAGCTAAATCCCCAGTCCTTATAAAATTTTAGAAGATATTTTCTCAGGCCAGAGAATTGGCTCAGTGATTCTCTGGCCTGCCTCACAAGTGCAAGGGCCTGAGTTCAATCCCTGGTACCAAAAATTTTTTTAAAAAATACAAGATATTTTCTCACCAGTATTCCTCAAGCTTTTCAATGAAACTGACAGGGAAGGAGTGCAAGGGGGGTCGCGTGCCCCTTCAGGTGCCCCTTCCCAATTAGGCCACTCATGCACCGAGAGGTCCAGCAGGAGATCTTTATTGTAGGGAGGCGAGCAGGAGGCAGGAAGGCAGAGAGAGAGAGAGAGAGAGAGAGAG
>NW_022900928.1:98622321-98629029 GCF_012274545.1 Fukomys damarensis | reverse complement strand
ATTTGCTTGTTTTTTTGTTTTTGTTTTTGCTACTAGGGATTGAACCCGGGTCCTTGTGCTTGTGAGGCCAGCAGTGGAACCACTGAGCTAAATCCCCAGTCCTTATAAAATTTTAGAAGATATTTTCTCAGGCCAGAGAATTGGCTCAGTGATTCTCTGGCCTGCCTCACAAGTGCAAGGGCCTGAGTTCAATCCCTGGTACCAAAAATTTTTTTAAAAAATACAAGATATTTTCTCACCAGTATTCCTCAAGCTTTTCAATGAAACTGACAGGGAAGGAGTGCAAGGGGGGTCGCGTGCCCCTTCAGGTGCCCCTTCCCAATTAGGCCACTCATGCACCGAGAGGTCCAGCAGGAGATCTTTATTGTAGGGAGGCGAGCAGGAGGCAGGAAGGCAGAGAGAGAGAGAGAGAGAGAGAGAGGAGGAAGAAGAAGCAGAAGGAGAGAGAAGAACAAAGAAAGGAAGATCCTTTTATCAGTTTGGGGGTGGGCTATTGCCTATTTATGAGGAGTGAGCTACTTTTAACCTATCACAGGCCAGATTGCTTTTATGGGCCCAGTCCTGCAGACACAGGTTTCAACTTTCCTGGACCACTGTGGCCTTGGGGGGGTAGGGAAACCAGAGATAAGGGCATGAGGTCATTTTAGGAGCCAAGATGTACCAGGAGAATGCAGCCTGTGAAGCGGCATCACAGCATACTTTAACATGATCAATTCCCTAACAAGGAGTGCTTCTAAACTCATTTCTGGGATCCAGTAGCACTCTGACCTCAACTGAAAAAGAAAACTACAGGCCATTCTCACTGATGAATAGATTCAAAAATTCTTAGGAAGACATTGACAAGGAGAATGCCACACATTGTCAAAAGGGTCATACATGTCCTGATCCAGTAGGTTTCATCCCAGGTTTGCAATGATGGTTCAACATACACAAATCAATAAATATAATACACCTCACAAATAGAAGCTAGGTCAAAAACCACATGATCATTTCAGTAGATGCAAAAAAGGCTTTTGACAAAATCCAAACACCTTCATGATAAAATTCTTGATGAAAATAGGCATAGAAGTACCTTATCTGAGTCTGATTAAAGCCATTTGTGGTGAACTTACAGCCAACATCATATTAAATGGAGAAAATAGAAAACTTTCCCTCTAAAATCAGGAACAACATGACAATGCCCACTGCCACTATTCTTATTCATACAGTCCTCAAAACATTAGGATAGCAGTCAGGCAAGAGAGAGAAATATAAGCAATATTATATGTAAAGAAGTCATATTATCATTGTTTGAAGATGATATGATACTCTACATAGAAGATGCCAAAAAAATCTACCAAAAAACTCAGAATTAACCAATTTCAGCAATGTAGTGGGAACAAAATCAACACAGAAAAATCAATGGCACTTTTGTATACTAATAATGAAGTCAATGAGAAAGAAATTAGGGAAACAATATCACTGTGCCAGGGATTTAGCTCGGTGGTGCCACTGCCTGCATCACAAGCACAAGGTCCTGAGTTCGATCCCCAGTACCAAAGAAACAAACAAACAACACCATTCAGGCTGGGGATTTAGCCCAGAGGTTCTGCCACCTGCCTTGCAAGCTCAATGTCCCGAGTTTGATCCCCAGTAACAAACAATACCATTCACAACAGTAACAAAAAAAAATAAATACCTAAGAATAGTTTGGGCCATTGCCACATCCAGGAGTGTATGGACAGAGGGGATTCTGGAGAAAGGGAAGCACTTTAGAGGCCCACAGGCCATTGGGCTACTCAGAGTTAGCATTGAATCAGATAACAAAGTAGGGCACAGACAAAAAGAGCCATTACAGCGAATACAGCCCAAATGCAGATACCATATCATTGATTAACCACCTGACTGATGGGAAAGGTGGGATAGGACTCATCATTAACAAAGCAAAAAGTGGACATAGAAACTAAATAGTCCCTAGTTGTGACTTACTCTCCCTCCCTCATATTTGATGGATTCCAATACCACAGGGCCTGGAAAGAAATCAGTCACCCAAACTTGCAGAGGAATTTTGTAGATTCATTTATCTTTTTGTTAGTTTGCTTTTATTTGCCAGATACCATGTAGAGGACAATGGTCACTGTAGAATTCCCCCCACTGATGCTCTTCCCTGACTCATCTTTGGTCTATCAGGTTCTCCATCAGGCCCAAAGATCTGCATGAATTTCCCAGAAAGACAGGAAAGACATGTCTGCTTCAGACTAAGAGGGAGCCAACAAACCAAAGAACAACTGAGAGTGTTGAGTAAATGAGTTTATCAGGGATCATTTATAGAGCAGTGGATGATTTGTCAGCTATGGTACCATAAAATTCTCTAACTCCCCTGTGGTAAGCAACTGGCTTTATAGCACTCTACTTAAAATAGCAGAAGCAAGATTAAAAGTAAGAATGGCCTTCAGAAAAAGTTTCATATACTTCACTCCCATCCAATTCTTACTGGGAAACTCTACTTGTTAGCAAGCACTGTCTGGATATGGTGGTAGATGGTTTTGAGCTGTAGCTGGCACATGGCCTCAGCACCTGGTGGGGCCCTAGTGGACAGCTAAACAAGGACCCACTACAAGATGTAGTTACTGTGGTGAGGGTTCAAGATGATTCACACTACAAAGGGACAGACATATGAGTAAATGGAAGTGACCAGCGCACGCTGCATACATATATACAAATGTAGTAAATTCCATTAATCTGTACAATACAAACTAAAACTAAAGTTTTAGAAATAACAAAATTGATGGGCCAGGGATTTAGCTCAGTGGTGCTGTGCCTGCCTGTCAAGGGCAAGGTCCTGAGTTCCATCCCCAGTACCAAAAAATTTACCAAATTGAAAACAAGATAGCTACTGTCTAGCTGTCAAACACCTGGGTATTTATCCCAGAGAAATTCTCCCACTCCATGTCCAGAAGGCAGCATGCCCGAGGCTGTCTGTAGAAGCACTATATATTATATCTTGTTAGAAGCACTCTGTGTGCCATAGCAGGGGAGGGGATAAGTAAAACATGGTGAATGCACATGATTGATACTCTGTACCCAGTAGATGCAAGAGGCTAATTGTAAACATAGCAAATGGATCTTTAAAACAGCGCTGAGAAAAAATAACAAAGAAAGAGAATGAAAAGTATGACATGATTCAATTTACATAAATTAGAGACTTCTATTCTGTGAAAGTTGCCAGAATCAAAATAAAATCCCTTGCATCAACCCTAAGAAAAGAAAAAAAAATTAAATTAAGCCAGGAGGCTATAAAGGAAAGGTTTTCAGCATGACTACTTGGTAGTTACATATTAAATAAGACTTCCAGCCTTGCACAAATCTCATTGCATCCTTACATAAAAAATACTAGTTTGAGGACCTCTGACCAGCAACTGTTTGCATAACCTCAGGCTGCTGGTCTTGTTATCCATCTTAGGGTCAAGGACTGTAGTTTCAAAATATCATCTGTAATCCTTTTCATGTGAATCTTTATTTTTACTGCTTGATGTTGAATTAATGTCACCAGGTATGGTGTACACACCTGCAATTCCAGCACTCTGGAGGCTGAGGCAAGAATATCACTGATGACTTCAAGGCCAGTGCATTACATAATGAGTTCAAGGGCAGCCTATCCTACATAGAGAGACCGTGTCTCAAAACCAAACAAACAAATAAAAAACCCAAACAAAAAAAAATTCAATAAAAAAAAGCTCCTCCTGAAGCTTCCTAAGTCCTTTGGAA
This sequence comes from Fukomys damarensis, assembly GCF_012274545.1. Lineage (NCBI taxonomy): Eukaryota > Metazoa > Chordata > Mammalia > Rodentia > Bathyergidae > Fukomys > Fukomys damarensis. The sequence continues at coordinate 98,625,282 of NW_022900928.1, read as the reverse complement.
AATCTCTTTCTTCTCTCTCTCCCCCTCCTCCCCGTCTCTCATTGTTATTTATGAGTGGGAAAGAGGGACGCAAACTCAACAGTCCAAGCAGGTTTATTGCTAAACCTGAGAGGGGCCTTCTTTGTGTAAGCAGAACAGAGAAAGTCTTTTACAGGCTGAGGTTTTTTTAAAATAGCATTTTTAGTGGACTTTTGGGGGGATCTATCAGAGAAACTTGCAGGTCTGTGGCTTGATTATGTGTTCTCTATACCTACTGACATGTCCTTGGAGGACTGCTCACAGCCTGCTGACATGTCCTCTGTGACCTAAGTAGAGTCATATTTCTCTAAGATGGTGGGTGGGCTCATTCCAACTGACAATGTCCCTGTCTGGGCTCTGTCAATTTAGGTTGATAATTCTAAACAACATTATCCATTTTGCAACAATACAAATAAAAGAATATGCATTTGAAATGCTGTAATAGTTTTGCATACATATACAAAGATATGAGATAAAAAGTGATATGTATATAAAAGACCAAAATCTAGTGATAATCACGTATCATAAACAAAGGCAAATGACTAACACAATCTTCTCTGTGAGATAGGACATATGATATAGGGATGATACACAGACCTCCAAATGATATAAGGAAGTATAACTCCCAAACAACTAGATGTCTGATATGTCAAGTTGATGTTCTATAAAATTGAAGAATGAATTCTAGGAACAACAAAGGTTAAGAGCAGGAAATATTTATTGAAAATATCTTCTGTCTGAGAGACAGAAAGGCTGGGTGTGATGGCACACACCTATAATCCCAGCTCTCCGGAGGCTAAGGCAGAAGGATCCTCGAGTTCAAGATCAGCCTGGGCTACATGGTGAGTTCCAGGTTAGTCTCAACTACATAGTGAGACCCTGTTTCCAAAATAAAAGAGCGATAGAGAGAGAGAGAGAGAGAGAAAGAGAGAGAAAGGGGGCCTGAAAAGTGGTTGCCTGCAGATCCTATTTCTCAAGGGAGCTTCACAAAGCAAACCCATGAGATGAGTCAGGACAAAACTATAGTCAACTAATAAGTGTACAAGTATAGTCAAGTAGGTAATACTGGTCCAATGAAAAATCACAAGGTGGGTACAATGTAGGACAAAACTATAGCCAACCAATAAGATTACAAGCACAGTTACCAGTAATACTGATTAAATGAGATCAAATGGGGGAAGCTAGTCAATTAGCAAGCCTATGTGGAAAGAACAAGGATTTTCTGGGAAGGGATGGGCTGAGGAAGGTTTTCTTTCCCCTCCCAAAGTGATTGATTCCTATTTAAAGTATCTATTACTGCTGTTCACCCACAGTGGAAGTATTCAATTTTCTTAGTCTTGAAGACTGGCCTTTAATGAATGCACTTCCTGCCACTGTTGTCTTTTTTATTGTTTTGGGGTTTTTTGTTGTTGTTGTTGTTGTTGTTTGTTTGTTTTTTGTACCAGGGATTGAAATTGAGACCTTGTGCTTGCAAGGCAGGCACAGAACCACTGAGCTAAATCCCCAGCCCTAGCCACAGTTGTCTTTTGCATTGACTCTCTCCAGGATCCAACCCTGTCTGACTGCTTATATTTCTAACTAACTTAGCTATGTACAGTGTCTGTACAAGAAGTTTAATTTAAAAGAATATGCAATAAAATAAAATTTATTTAGCTGAATCAATATTTCTTTATACAGTATTTTTATTCTACCTTAGAATTTTAATATTACCTCTATTTTTCTAAGTGTTTTGCTTTTGAGTTTTACTTTTAGATCTTTAATTCATCTGAAGATATTTTTGTATCTGTAGTGCAACATTGTGGTAACTTCCTATTTTCTTATATGGAGACCCAGTGCTTCCAAAGTCATCTTATTTAAGAGGCCATTCTTTCTTTGCTGATTTTAAATAGCCAATTTATCATACACATCTCTTCTATATGTACATGTATCTATTTCTGGGTTTTTATTCTTTTGATATGTCTGAAATATTTCTCTACCCAAACTACTAGTATTTTTTTATATTAAGTTTATTTGTACTTTTTAGGTGTACAATACAGTTACATTAATCATTGGGATCTTGTTCTTTTATATACTGTATTTTGGTTTTTATTTTTCCCCATTCCCCTGCCCTCTCATCACCCCCTCCACCCTACATATTTACAAAGACTTTCATTCCACGTTTTTCCTTTTTTCTTATTTTTTTATTTTCCCTTCTTACCTTTCCCCTTCCTCTCCTACTTCCCCTACACCTTTAGAAATTTTCTTTCTATTACACAGTATCAATTATACATTTTGATCTTTATTTACACTTTAGATTTCCAAACCAGGGAAACTATTTGGTATTACACTTCTGTGTTCTATTAATTTCACTAAGAGTATGGCCTCAATGTGCATCAACTTAGCTATAAATGTCTCTAGTTTCTTGTTCTTCGTGGCTGAATAGTACTCCATTCTATTAAGAAAAAACCCCACATCTTCTTTATCCAGTCCTCACTTGATGGGTAATTGGACTGTTTCCAAGTTTTATCTATTACAAAATGTACCACTATAAACATTGGTGCATATATATCACTTTGGTATGATTATTTTAATGTTTTTGTGGAAATACCCAGCAGAGGACTAGCTGGGTCACATGGGACTTCTAATCCTAGGTGTTTGAGGTATCTCCATATTGATTTCCACAGTGGGTGCACCAGTCTGCACTCCTACCAATAATAAAGAAGGGTTCTTCTCTTCACACAATCCCATCAGCATTTGTTATTGGTTGATTTCTTAATATCTATCAGCCATTCTTTCTGGGGTGAGGTGGAATCTCAGTATTGTTTCCATCTACATCTCTTGAATGACCAATGGTGTTGACATTTTTTTCATATGTTTATTTGATCCTTTTATCTCTTCGTCTGAGAAATGTCTGTTCATTTCAGATGCCCGTTTTTGAATTGGGTCTTTATGTTTGGGGAGTGT
>NW_022900928.1:98614046-98622302 GCF_012274545.1 Fukomys damarensis | reverse complement strand
GGTTTGTTTTTTTTTTTTTTTTTTTTTTTTAGTTCTTTCTATATTTTAGATAGTCAACTTTAATCTGAGGAACAGCTGGTAAAAATTCATTTCCCACATTGTAGGTTGTCTCTTAGCTTAGTTGGTGGTTTCTCATGCAGTGCAGAAGCTTTTGAAAAAGATGAGACCTCAGTTGTTGATTCTTTGTGTTAGTTCCCATGCTACTGGGGATTTGTTCATAAGGTCCTTTCCTATGCCGATATCTTCAAGAATTATGCCTAACTTATCTTCCAACAAGTTTAGTGTTTCTGTTTTAATATTTAGATCTTTAAGCCACTTGGATTTAGTTCAGTGCACGGTGAAAGATAGTTTTAATGTTTGGCAAGTTGAAATCCAGTTTTTCCAGCACCATTTATTAAAGAGGCTATCTTTCCTCCAGTGAGGGTGTTTGGTTCCTTTGTCAAAGCTGAGGTAGCTGAGCATGTCTGGAGTTATTTCTGCATCTTCTAATCTATTCCACTGATCCTTGGGTCTATTTCTTTGCCAGTACTATGCTGTTTTTGTCACAGTGGCTTTGTAGTATAGTTTCAAGTTGGGGATTGTGATACCCCGACATGTCTCTGTTGCTTAGAATGGCTTTTGCTATTCTAGGTTTCTTTTGATTCCAAATGAATTTTTGGATTGTTTTCTGCAGTTCAGTGAAATACACTGTTGGAATTTCAATAGGGCTTGCATTCAATCTGTGAAGCAGTTTTGGAAGTATGAACATTTTCACTATATTGGTTCTTCCTACCCAGGAACAAGGGTTGTCTTTCCATTTTCTTATATCCTCTTCTATATCTTTTTTCAGAGTGTCATAGTTCTCCTAGATATTGCTTTTTTTGGAGGCTATTGTGAAAGGGACTGTTTGCCTATGAGAGTGACTCTGTTATTTGTGTACAAAAAGGTTATTGATTTTTGTGTGTTGACCTTGTATCCAGCTACTCTACTGAATCTGTCAATTAAGCCTAAAATCTTTTGGTAGAGTTCTTTTGGGTCTTCTATGTAGAGTATGTTATGATTAGAAAATAATGACAGTTTAACTTCTTCCTTTCCTATCTTTATTTCTTTCTCTTGTCTAATTGCTGTGGCTAATGTTTCCAAATCTATATTGAAGAGTATGGTGATAGTGGACATCCTTGTCTTCTTCCTGATTTTAGAGTACACATTTTCAGTTTTTGACCATTTAGTGTGATGTTGGCTGTTGGTTTTGCATAGATAGCCCTTATCAAGTTGAGAGATAAAGATCATCTATTCCAGTTTTCTGCAGAGATTTTTTTTTTTATCATGTATGGGTGTTGAATGCTCTTCAAATGCTTGTCAAATGCTTCTTCCTGCATCTATTGAGGTGCTCATATGGTTTTTGTCCATGATTCTGTTAATATAGTTAATATTACATTTATTGATTTATGTATGTTGAACCATCTTTGTACCCCTGGGATAAATACAATTTGGTCAAGGTGTATGATCTTCTAGATGACCCTGTGCATTCTGTTTGCCAGTATCTTATTGAAGATTTTTGCATCTATGTTCATTAGGGAGATTGGCCTGTAGTTATATTTTTTAATTGGGTCTTTCTCTGGTTTTAGAATCAAAGTAACACTTGCTTCCAGGAATTAATTTGGAAGTATTGCTTCCCTTTCTATTTCATTGAAAAGTTTAAAGAGTAGTGACAATAGTTCTTCTCTAAATGTATTGTATACTTGAGAAGTGAAGCCATCAGGACCTGGGCTTTTCTTTGTTGGTAAATTTTTAATAACATTTTCAATTTCACTGATTATATTTCAGGTGTTTGGAATTTTTTTATCTTCTTTATTCAACTTTGGTAATTCATATGTATGTAAAAACCTGTCCATTTCTTCTGTGTTCTCCATTTTATTAGAATACAGATTCTCAATAGAGGATTGATCCTCTAGATTTCTGCTGAATCTGTTGTGATTTCAACTTTTTCATTCCTAACTGCATGAATTTGAGCCTTTTCTTTCCTTTTTTTGATAAGGTTAGCTAAGGGTTTATCAGTTATATTTATTTTTTGAAAAACTCACTCATCAATTCATTAATTTTTTGTATCTTTCACCTAGTATCCATTGCATTGATTTCTGCTCTGAGCCTTATAATTTCTCCCCCCTTGTGTGAGTTTTGGGTTTGTCTTGATCTTCTTTTTCTAGGAGCTTGAGATTCAGCATTACATTACTTATTTTAGTTCATTCAGTTTTCCTAGTGTGGGCATTCTCTGCTATAAATTTCCCTTATATAACTGCTTTCATTGTGTTCCATAGGTTCCTGTATGTTGTATTGGCATTATCATTTATGTTTTTTTGTTTCGTTGTTTGTTTTGTTTTGTTTTTTCTTGTTTATTTATTTTTGTACCTGGGATCAAACTTGGGACCTTGTGCATGTGAGACAGGCAGCAGAACCACTGAGCTAAACCCCCAGCCCTCATAATTATTTATATGTAAAAACTGTCTAGTTTCTTCTTTAATTTCCTCTGTGACCCATTGGTTGTTCAAGAGAGTATTATTCAATTTCCACGAGTTTGTGAAGTTCTTGAGGTTTCTTATGCTATTGATCTCTAGTTTAATTACACTATGGTCTGATAATATACATGGGATAACTTCTATTACTTTGCATTTAATTAAACATGTTCTATGAGCTAGTATGAGGTCTATTTTGGAGAATGACCCATCTGCAGCCAAAAAGAATGTATATTGTGATTTTGTTGGGTGAACACTCTGTAGACATCTTATTAAGCCCATTTGTTCAAAAGTTTGGTTCAGTTCTAGCATTTGTGTTGAGTTTTTGTGTAGATGATCTGTCTATTTGTGAAAGTGGGGTATGGAGGTCCCCCACTATGATAGTATTAGTGCTTATTTGGTTTTTAATGTCCCTTAATATTTGTTTTGTATAGTTGGGTGCATTAGTATTTGGTGCATATATATTTAGGATTGTCATCTCTTCCTCTTGGATTGTTCACTTTACAAGGATGTAGTGACCTTTGTCTTTCTTAATTAGCTTTGTTTTGCAATTTACTTTGTCTATGACTAAGATAGCTACCCCTGCTTTTTTCTGAATTCTTGTGGTAATACCACCAGAGATCTTACCCAAACGTTCTGAAGAACTACTCAGTGATAGCAAGACAACACCCCAGAGGAAACCAAGCAGCCACACCCAAAAATGGTGTTAAACAGACCTTTATTATCCTGGCCACATGGCCCCTCCAAGCAACGACTTGGAAAGCACCTGAGTCCAGACTACAAGAGGGTTTTATACTTTCTAGATGGGGCAGAGAAGCAAGCAAAATTACAGAAGCAAAATGTGGTGGTTAGAAGAAAGGAACAGAATATAATTTGTATAGGATAAGGCTGTGACAAAGTACAGAGCTGTGGTTAATCTCTATAGGAATGTCATTTTCATGACAAAGTGTAGGGCTATGGTTAATCTTTATGGGAATCATCTATTTCTTTTACCTGGAATGCTTACACTTGGTGTTTGTTCCTGGCCATTTTCCTGAGTAAAACGCTGCCTTTTTAGTGACCTTGGGCCTTGTTCCCTCAAGAGGGTGAGCTTAACCTTTAACTAAGGTGGCATCCATGCTGGCACTTTATGCCTGACACTGTCACATGGAGAACTGTTTTTCATCCTCTAACTTTCAGTCTATGATTTTCTTTTTGAATTAGATGTGTTTCTTTTATATAGCGTATTGTTGGATTTTGCTTCTTAATCCATTCTGCCAGTCTATTTTTTTTTTGATTGGTGAATTGAGACCATTAACATTGATGATTATAACTGATATATATTGATTTATCATAGTTGTGTTATTTTCCTGCTGTTGGCTCTTTTTAATCCCCCCCTTTTAATTTCTTGCCTTGCCTGCTGGATTTGCTCTGTTGGGCCTCATTTTGTTGTAACCTTCATTGTCTTTTTCTAGGATATTTTTTGGAATTGTTTGGAGTGTTGTTTAGTTAGTGTTAAGTATCTGTTAGGCCCTCCTTCACTATTATTTTTGCTCAAAATATTTCTTGGTAAGTGTTACATTTTTCCCTTCAGATGAATAAAGATATTTTAAGTGATCCTCTCAAATGTCCTATGGGATTCTGTTTGGAAATGCATAAAATTTATATATCATTTTGAGAATAATTGACCAATTTATTATATTAAATCTTCTCATCCAGAAACATGCTGTGTCTATGTTCAGTTCTTGTTTTATGTCAGTAAAATGTAGCTAATTCCCAGATGTGTTCCTCTTTTCTTGCTTCACTTATTCTTTTTTTTTTTTTTTGATACCAAGGATCAAACTCAGGACCTGGCACTTGTGAGGCAGGCATGGTGCCACTGAGCTAAATCCCTGGCTATTCTTGAATAATTTATAAGTTTGTTGATACTCAGTTTTTTCCTATTTTTAACTAGGATGCTATTATTAAAAGTGCTATTGATATATTACTGTTTACTTTGTATCTAGAGGTCATTCTAAATTGCCTATTTATACAGGATTTTTTAAATGTCAGTATCTTGAATTTTCACTTATCAGAAGGCAAGAGGTGAATGCTAGCTATTTTATTACCATAATACATAGGGGGAAAAAATTGGGTTTCACAATTGCGGATCTTGAACCCACTCCTGTCTCCACCTCCCATCGCTGAGCTCACAGGTATGTGCCACCAGTGCAGTTAGAACAATGGAGCTGAGGAAATCACTCCTCTCCATCCATTTAAATTTAAACAGCTCCCCAGAGCCACTCCTCCTTCCATTGTCCTGAGAGGGAGAAGCTAATGTAACAAAAACCCAGGAGATCTTTTTTGCCCTAAGGAAGATCAAGAGTTGGATTTCCTGGCCTGAGCTTCAGTCACTTTCATTCCACCCACACCTTAGTAAGAGTTCATGAGTAGGCACTACATCTCATCTTAATGTAATTAATTTTGGCATGAGTGTTACCAGCCCCTGAAATGGCTCCACACATTGTTAATCACATCTAGAGACTCAGTAGTAGGCTCCTGGGCTGAGATACATGTCCTCTAAATTCTGAAAGCCTGATTTGTGGGGGAGGGACTGCTGCATGCTGTATTCTCTGCAGTGCTTTTTGCCTTCCTGTCATCCCAGCACCACTTATCTGTTTGTTCTGTATTTCTGAATACATCATAGATTATAAGCATAGACTTTCCCTGGGCACATTTTCCTGTGATCTTCAATAAATGTAGCTGCTTTTCACTTGCCATCATGTGTGTATTTGCAATTCATTACTCATCAAACACAAGAGCCTGGAATTAATCTGCTCAACTCATCACATGGTAATGACACCATACCTGGCTTCTGAGAGGCCTTTAACATGAAGTGTTTTTCTGGTGTCACTCTTTCTAAAATATCTTCATCCTTCCCTTCACAAGTACTTTTTCTTCAATGATGTCAAATTTGCCTCCACTAATTCCTTTGACTCACATCTAGTCCCTGGAATGGCAGCACTGTCAACATTCCTGCCATCAGCAATTTCTTCTATAACTCCATTTGTGTGTAATTCAAACTTAATTTCCAACATTATTACCTTTTAATTCTTTGTGACATTCATCTATCTTGATCTGTTTTAATGGTCTGTTTCTATAACAGGTCATGGGATAAACCCTGTGAAATAAGGAAGAAACACAATCGTATGCTTTGCTGCCTGTGTGTAAGCTGAAATACAAGTGGACAATGACCATAATATGACCCAGGAGTCTACTCATGGATAATGAATGAGAACGCAAGTGTAGTTCACACACAATGTGATATTATTCAGAAATTTAAAAAGAATGAAGTTTGGATGCATGCTACAATGTGGATAAATCTTGAAACCACCATGCTAAGAAGCCAATACAAAAGTTCACAGCTTGTATTATTATAGACAGCTAAGGTAGTTAGAAAACATTATAAGGCAGTTAGGCAAAGCCAGGCCCTCAGCACAGAAAACAATTGAAACACATTTACGAAAAGGTCAGGATTCAAAAAGAAAGAACCACTAAACCCACATACTTCCCCTAGGGATAAATAGCAGTGATTGATACTATAAATAGATATCAGTCACCTTCATTTGGTGATTAATCAATCAATCACCTTAATCTACTTTTGCTTGCTATGCAACTAGCTTCCCCATTTGATTCCCACTTGATAAATATTACCTAAAGGACTATACATGTTTGTTGATCATAGCTTTGTCCCATCTCATGATTTCCCATTGGATCAATATTACCTAAGGGACTATATTGTAATCTTATTACTTGACTGTACTTTCATCCCACCTTGTACCTTCCTTGCCTCATGGCTTTGCTCAATAAACCAACTTTGAGAAGTAGGGTGAGAGGGCAACCCCCTTTCTGGGTGTCTCCTCCTATCCCTCTCAGGCAGAAGCTGTCTTTCCTTCAATAAGTATTGCTTACTCTTAACCTCTGCTGTTCCTAGAATTTATTCCTCTATTTTAGAGAACAGAAGCTTGTGTTTTGCATATCTAGAGGTTAAGAGTTACATTTCCCTCATTTGGATTATTTTGCTTATTTGGATTACTTGATGTCCTTCCTATATCATATGCAGGTCTTCTACTGACATAATTACACAGAGATGAATTTCCTTTTGTTTTATAGATTCTTACTTTGTGGGGTTTTTTTGCTTCATTGATTCTAACTTTTTGTTTCATAGATTCTGTTTCTTGTCTTTTTAGATACTTTTTTGTTTCATAGATTCTGGCTTTTGTTTCAAAATTGTCTTCAATTTTAGGTTGTATGTCTTAAATTTTTATGAATTACTTGTTTCTATTATGATGAATTGTCCTTTTTTAAAATTACATTTTTCCCATTTTGTATACGTTGCATTTGGACTTAGTTGTTAAAATTGTATTTCTTGCTGTTAGACAACAGTGTTACGGAAATGGTGACGTTACAGCACCACCTAGTGGGTTTTAGTAATAACTACAAATAAATTTAGAATATACTAGACTGGATCTTATTCAATAGTTTTTGTTTTTCTTTAAATTTGTTTTGTTTGGTACAGGGGATGGAACTCAGGACCTTGTCCTCGCAAGACAGGCACGGCACCACTGAGCTAAATCTCTGGCCCTATAGAATGAATCTTTATGAAATCTAGTTTATATTTAAGAAATATACGTCTTTATTAATAATGGGACCCTGTCCACCAGTTAAGAGATAATAGGTCAATGGCCATTTCTTTTTTTCTTTTCTTTTCTTTTTTTCTTTTTTCAGTACCAGGGATCAAACTCAGGACCTTGTCCTTGCGAGGTAGGTGTAACACCACTGAGCTAAATCCCTGGCCCAAGGTTGGTGGCCATTCTTAACAGGTTTCACTGAGATGCTCCTGTTCAATATTTCTCTACACCCTAGAGAAAATTTTGGACCTGTTCTGCTTCAGTTTCCTTTCTGGTGTGGTCTTCCACTGGTGAGAAGGCTTAGATATTGACATTCCCCATTTTTTCATTTATAGGCTGAAACTGACAACTCAGGAGCAAGCTGTCTCAGTAACTGAGAGCATGAGGAAAAAAAGACTTCCTTTCTTGATCTCATTTCTGATCTTTCCCTGCTACTTTACACTTTCCTTATACAGGTATATAAAATTAGAAAGAGAAAGGATTCCTAAAACTACCCCAAACTTCCTAGATCTGTTCTTCATTATTTATGTGTGTAGGGAGGAAAATATCTTCGCTAATAAATTGTGGACTTTAAAACTTTGACGCTAGACTCGTAAAATGCTATGCAGTGATTTGGGGGAATGTTTAAATGGCTTAAACTTCTATTTGGAATTTTTCTCCCTGCTAATGAGTTAGAAAGTCCCCTTAAACTTTTCTCTAACTTGTTGGGAGTTGACTTTAGAATCCCTTGTAGTCAGAGGCCCCTCCCTTCAGGAAGTCAAGCTAAATCAACTTGCAACAACTGTTTTTTCTTACATGGGGGAAAATAGCAATCAGCTAGCAACTTGCATTTGTGTGTTTATATGCTAACTACAATAAAAAGTGGATCTTACCTTTCCTCTTTTCATGTGTGTGCAGAGAACTAATAGATATTCCTTAACTAACCTGTGAATTGTGGTAGCTGGATGATGAACATAAGTTTAACCTGTGAATTTTAGATACTTAGTGATTCTTTTTTTTTTTCTTTTTATTGAGGTTATTGGTACAATCTAGTTATACAAATACAGTTACATTCATCATTGGGATTCTGTGCCTTTATATAATAGGTCTTGATTCTCATTTTTTTCCCTTGTCCC
>NW_022900928.1:98613252-98613529 GCF_012274545.1 Fukomys damarensis | reverse complement strand
AAAATAAATTAACATTTCTAGACCAATATGGTTGTCCATTTCTGTACAATGCCAAGTCAATACAGTAAATTGGGATGACTTTTTCCAAAGTTGGCACCACCGTTAAAGTTTCCCAAAATTCAATTTATATATATATATTTATACAAAAAGACTAATAATAGCATGTTAGGCATCGATAGCAGCAACAGCTTTTCCAGGTTCTGCAGTCATCTGAACAAAATTACAGACATTCAGCACATTCCATTAAAAAAAAAAAAACAAAGAAAAGAATAATATC
>NW_022900928.1:98591379-98611482 GCF_012274545.1 Fukomys damarensis | reverse complement strand
TGATACAATCAGCAACACATTAAGATCAAGCACAACTTGGACACTGACCACCTGTGGTAGTCACTAGTCTATCACCCTTAAATCATTTGAATTAAATTGAAATCAAGAAGCAGTCCAGAACATGTCTGCAGTGAACAAACTTTTCAATATAGTATATTAACCATTTAATGGCTCAGACAGAGCGAGGATTCAAGACCCCTGATCTCAGTTAGCTGATTGCTGAACCCCATGATGCTGACTGACCTCAGGCTGCAAGGCCCAGATTGAGTTCCCCATCCTTCTGAATGGTTGAACTCCACAACATTCTATTACAGGTTTCCCCCGCCCTTTCTTTAAAGATGTTCAAAGTTGGGAACTCAGAAAAATACCCTTGATGACCACCTCTGTCTTTGCAGAGTGGGTCCAAAGACTTGCACAGTCAGGAGGTCTGAGAGTGCGGGGGGGGTGCTTATGGGGGTTCAGGGGTGCCCATGCGGCTACCTTCCTGGTGCTTGAGTGATGGCTGCTGGGTTGGGAGCAGGCGTAGCTCTCCTTCCCGTGGTGGATCGGGGCCGGCCTCCATACTTAGTGATTCTAAAATGGACCTTAAAGGATGTGTAGACTTGTCTTGCTGCTAAGGAAGGTTGTCGTGGTGACTAGATGGACAACAGAAATGTCTCACACTCTGCATTAGGGGCTATGAAAGAATTTCTCCAAAACATATACTTGACTCTACTTGTCTCTAGAGGTGGTCTTTTTGTGGCAAAAGTGTTCTAATTCTACCATTCTCCTATTTACCTCACACTTTCAAAAAACTGGAAAGTAGTGGTTACATTTTCTTGGTTATTGGTTTTGCTAGCAATGTTTCCTTCTCTAAACATGATTGTTATGGTTAAAATCAATTGTAACTTCTGCTTTAGGAGTACCGATGGGGGTAAGAACAGGAGTTTCCTGGGAAGGTAATATCATGTAAAAGGGTAAGATCTGGTAAAAAGGTAGACAGTCCAGTCCAGTTTTATCTTCTATGTCTCTCTCCAGACAGCAGCCACCCACACTGGAGTGAAGTCAAATTGGGGTACACCTTAAGGGCATAGACATCAAGTAGAAATTATATGGACTCCATTCTTTCTCTTGGATTTCTGCTGGGAAAACTCAATGTCAAAGTCACAAGGTATGACTACCTCCTAGAGCCAAAATACCAAATAGTTTCCCTGGTGTGAATAATCTGCAATAATACATAAGATCCTAATAAGATTACTGACATTTAGAAATGGGAAAAAAGGAGCTAAAGTGTAGGGAAGGTGGGATGGGTAGGAGAAGGGTAATAAGGGAAAAGAAAAAAATGTGAGATAATGAAAAGATGAAAATAAAGTGTTTGTAGATGGGGAGGGGAGGAGGGGGTGAAGGGAGGGCAGGGGTAAGGGGAAAAAATGAGAATCAAGACTTTTCATGTAGAGGTACAAGATCCCAACAATGAATGTAACTATACTGTATCCCTAAAATGTACCAATAAACTCAATTAAAGCTGAAAAAAAAAAGAATACAGAGGGAAATATTGATTATGATGCTATTTCTCAACTAGAATCATACCATAAAAGAGAGAGAACATGGTCAAAATTGTCTTATGTTCTCACTTACTTTGCATTAAGAAGTAATCTTTGCTTGTGTTCAAAACGTAAATGTATGCAGCAGGAACACCAGATGCCTAGCCCGTAAGGCATTCAGTGCCACTGAGCCTGAGCCTACTCCTCAACCTGTAAAACCTGAGGATGAGGTTACCAAAACAACGTTAATCAAAGTCCTGCCCACTAATTCTGAGTCTCATATTTCTCCTACCTACCCTTCAGTTGCTGAGGGCAGGGCTTCTAGGCCAGGCATAATTAAAGCCCCTATGGGACTATATCCATCCTTAGCAAACTCATTCAGGCCCCTCAAATACAGTACCACTTACAGGAAGTAAACATCAAATATGGGACTATTTGAATTTATATGTCCTTTCCTCTCAGTGACCTAAGACATGTTAAACATACAAGACCTAAAAAGTTTTTTTAATTAACTTTATTGGTACATTTTAAGCATACATTATGGTCACAATTCATCATTGGGAATTTGTATCTGTACATCACATCATTTGCTTCTTGTTTTTTCCCATTCCTCATAATTTTTCTTTCCCTTTTTTCCTCACTGTCCCCCACTTCCTTTGGATGCTTTCTTTTAGAGCCTGAAATACTTCACTCCAGGCTCTCCTTGCCTTGGTTTGTGTTGAGAAGTCTGCTGTGATTCTGATGGGCTTTCCTTTGTATATGATTTGTTTCTTCTCTCTAACTGCTTTTAATGTTTTGTTCTTCTGTTGGGTTTCTAGAATCTTGGCCACTCTATGATTAGGTGTAGATCTTTTTCTAAACATGGCTAGTAAGAGTTCTATGTGCCTCATTTATCTTTATGTTGAATTCTTTTTCCCTGTTTGGGAAGTTCTCTGCAATTACTTCTGTGAAGTTTATTTATGTCTCTTGCACTATCTACTACTCCTTCACTAACTCAAATCAATCTCAAGTTATTCTCTTTTGCATCATCTAGTAGCTGTTGGATTGATTTTTCATGGCCCCTTGCTATTTTTAAGAAATCTTTGTTTTCATGCTTATTAAATGCAATCCTTCTCCTATCTCTAAAATTCTGTTCATATTCACTTATTCTGTTGTAGAAAATTTAGTTTCTTGGATATCTGCTTGGATGTGTTTCATGCTAATTCTTTTCTATGCTGGATGTTCGTGGTTTCTATCATTTTCCTAAGCTCCTCTATTTTTTTGTCTGTGCCTCCTCTGGAGTTATTTTTCATGACTTTCATTATGGTCACCAGCTCTTTTATCATCTGAGAAATTATTTCTGATTTTATTTTTCCCACATCCTCTTTTGTTGCCCATTCAGGGAGTCCAGGTGGTTGAGTTTCAGATTGTTCCATTTTGTTGCCTCTTGGAGTTGTTTTTGTGATTTAAAATTCTGGTTTTGAATCTTGGTTAGGTATCTTCTCATTCTGTTTTGCTGTTGATGATGTTTTTGGGTTAATTCCTGGGTTGCTGATTGTAAATTTCTTATTGTTAGTACCTTTATTGGCAGTATTTAGAACCCTTAAGGGAAGGGCTACTTCTTGGATTATCTTCCAGGTTTATTTGTCCTTTGTGTTTTGAGTCTGTAATGGCCATTAAGCAATCTCAGTCTTGGTATAACAGGAAGGGCAACTGACTAAAACAATCACATCACCCAGTCCAAAGTAATAAAATCAGCATCAACAACCATATCAAACACAGACTTAAAAAATGGCAAACTGTGGTAAATGTTAATCTACCACCTTTGACCACATGAGCTAAACTTATGGTTATATATCAAAGTCTAAAACCAACCAGAAATATATTTGTAATAAATAAGCCCTTCAATGTAGTGAATTCACCCTTTGGGGCCCTTAGAAGGAGTTGGGGGTGGTAAAGAAATAGGAGGAGAAGGAGAGTTTAGAAGTAAGGCAGGCTAGAGGACACAAGAAGATCATGCAAACTTTGGGAATTTGGTGAAGACAGAAGGAAAAGAGAGAAGGAAGGAACAAAAACAAGAACAGGGGTAGTGCAGGTTTGAGCCACTCTTCCCCCACAGTGAGTCTGACCTCTAGTAGGAGGTGTTGACTCCAATAACTCACCAACTGCGGCTGTCTCCTGTGCCTTTATTGAAGTGACTCTTTGCTCTGCCAGTGTGCATTAATTCTCAAAATGCCTCAGACAGGCCCTCTCTCCACCGCTTACCACTGTGCCAACTCCTGGACTCAGAATGATGGCATTCTGGATCCTTGTATGGTGCTGTTGTCTGGGTAGGCCTCTGTCTGGGTCCTGCATGTCTGCACCATTGGTGTCCATGTGGGCCCCTGACTGGGGCCTGCACTTTAGTGTCCCTGATGTCCCAGTGGGCCTCTGGCTAGGGCTCGCCTGTGCTCACCAATGGTGTCTGAGACTTAAAGTTTTTCAGACAACCCCAATGATTACATTGAACATATAAAAAAATGTTCAACATCACTGGTCATACAAGATATGTAAATTAAAACAACACTCGGATTCTATCTCACTCCAAAAAGAATAACTATCAATCAAGAAATCAACCAAAAATAATTGCTAGTGAGGCTGTGGGGAAGAAAGGAATCCTTCTCCACTGTTGGTGGAAGTGCCGACAGGTGCAACCATTATGAAAATCAGTGTGCAGATTTCTTAGGATTACATCTCATTTGACCCAGCTATTCCCCTGCTATCTTCCTGAAAGAATTAAAAGCATCAGACCACAATGATTATGTGCACCCATGTTTATACCAACACAGTCTGTAGTAGCTAAATCTTGGAAACAACCCAAATGCCCATTAATGAGTGGATAAAAAAGATGCTTATTATTTATACAAAGGGCTACTACTCAGCAGTAAAAAAGATAAGCTAGAGACATTTATAGCTAAATGGATGCAAATTAAAACTGTACTCAAGTGAAATAAACTGCACACATATGTGTAAATATTGCACTGTTTCTCTGGTGTGAGAAACTAAAAGGGTAAATAAGGACCAAAATGTATAATATAATATGAAATAGGAAGAAATTGTTCAAACATAAAGGGAAACTGTCAAGTGTGGGGGGAGGGAAAACAAAAAAAAATGAGAAGGAAAAATGGAAATAAAACTTTCGTAAATAAGGGGAAGAGAACATGGTTGAAGGGAAGAAAGGGGATTGGGAGAAAAAGAGAAATCAAGATATATCACATACAGGTACATGTTCCCTTTGATGAATGTGATCATTATGCATTGTCATTGTACCAATAAAATAAACTAAAAAATAATAAACTAAAAAAAAAGCCAATTTCTAAATGTGGCTCTTTCCCCAACATGCCTTTCTATTTTAGTGCTCATTCTTTGATTATACATGCTTTAATAATTTATTCTTGCCTAGAAGCTACCAAACTCCATGTGATCATACAGATGAAGTCAATAACAAATGGGCTAGACTCCTCTTACCATGATCCACCAGACTGACCTTGTAAAAAGTTTGTAACTGATAAACAATGACATGACTTCTATCTGAGGCCCATTAGATTAGCTCTCTGGAGTAGACCCCCTGACTGCAATCTCTCCTAAATTGACTCTTCTTGCTCCAAGCAGGTGGATAGAAACCATGCTACTTCTCCCCTAACTGCAGTTAGGGATACTTCTTCAGAGAGGGGGAATATTGTAGATAGCGAAGTTAATTAGGTATCTTGTAGGTAGAGTCGGGTGGCCCTGGAGGAGTCAGTATGAAAGACAATGGAGACATTCACTAAATGTCAGCATTATAAAAAGAAAGAAATAACTACACCCACATATATCCTCTAGAGATGAAAAAGTGATTGATACTCTAAATAGGTATCAGTCACCTTAAGTGGGGATCAAACTCTCCCTAGTCCATTTCTTTTCTGGAAACTCCTTGTTCATTCTATGTATGCTTGCTATGTGACTTGTGTTCTCAGTTGTTCTCCATTTAATCTGTAATCTTATTGGTTGACCATGTTTTGTCCGACCTTATGCCCACCTTGTAATTTTTTATTGGATCCTGTTAATTGACTGTAGTTTTGTCCCACCTTGTACCTGCCTCACCTCATGGCTTTGCTCCATAAAAACCATCCTGGGACATGAAGTCCTGGGCAACCTGCTTTCCAGGTGTCCCCTCTTGTCTCTCTCAGACAGGAGCTGTCTTTCCCTCAATAAATATTCCTTAATCTTAAACTCCATTGTTTCTAGAATTCATTCTTCAATTTTAGAGAACATAAACTGTGCTCTGTACATCTAGCAGGTTGGGAGTTATATTTCCCTCATTTGGATTATTTTGCTTATTTGAATTACTTGGTGCCCTATATCAATTTCACATTGTTCAAAACAATAATGATTATAATAATGCTATCTGAAAGAGAAAGAAATTAGTTACTGAGTTTCACACTCTTAGTGGAAGGATTTCTTTTAACAAATTATAATCATTTATAACTCAACAATGCTCAGTGATATTATAACATTTGTTATGATACATGTACACAGAGAAGACTGTCTTTTGTTCAGTCAGTAGTGGAAAAAGAAGCTTTTATGAAAAGAAGACTGTTAACAGATGTGGCATTGCACACTGAGAATTTGGAATATGATTTCTACTAAGTACATGTTGCTTTC
Source organism: Fukomys damarensis (assembly GCF_012274545.1). Lineage (NCBI taxonomy): Eukaryota > Metazoa > Chordata > Mammalia > Rodentia > Bathyergidae > Fukomys > Fukomys damarensis. Next base: position 98,605,297 of record NW_022900928.1, on the reverse strand, counting down.
ACATCATCATAAATTTAAAAAGCATGAATCTAACCATCAGAAGCCACAGACCATCAGTATTTGACCAGGATACTAATACCAACTCTAATGAGTTTCAGACTCTTGAGACTTCTTAGCAACAAAGCCCATTTGGGGGGAGAGAGAGAGAGAGAGAGAGAGAGAGAGAATTATATTTGGGATTCCAATATGTAAGACATATACAAGCTATTTTCAATTGAAAATTAATTTTATAAGTTTAAATTTACAACACTTACTTATAAGTCAATTAATTAGAACAATAAGACAAAGCTTTTGATGAACACAAAAACTAAAATTAAAAAAAAAAAAAAAGCCTGACCTGGTGACAGCTGTCTATAATCCCTGTTACTCAAGAAACTGAGGCAGGATGATCATTTGAACCCAGGAGTTTGAGACCAATCTGGACAACATAAAAAGACCCATCTCAAAAAATTAATTTTTCAAAACTAAGAAAAAATGGCATACTGGATTTTATAGCAACCTCTAGAAGTACATTTTTTAAAATACTATTAAAAATCCTGACAGGCTAGGCATTTAGCTCAGTGGCACTGTGCCTGCCTGCAAAGCACAAGGTCCTGAGTTTGATTCCTGTTACAAAAAAAAAAATACTGACACAATAGAGTAATAGTTGTATAGAGTAACAGTTATTATTTTTTCTTATTTATAACTAATCTATCATGTTGCTTATAGTTTCTTCAGGGTTGGTAAAAATAACATCAAAATAATAAATTTCACATGCTCCAATCATTCATATGGAATAACTGGTCAAGTGTTTAGTTGTTCTTTATTGGTTATACTGATTAGATTCATACTGATAGAGAAAACTTCTGTAAATAGTCTGAAACCTACAAAATGTTAAAAGAAATATGGAATAACCACTGCCTTTTGCTTCTGTAATTTGCTTTGCTTTGCTTGTTTAATAAAAATACCCAAGGTTTCACCACTGAAGCTGAAAGGCACGTAGCCCCAGTTTAAAATTAACAGGTGCCAAAGGTACTAAGCTGCATCCCAGGATGAGACCAAATGTTCAAGCTAAGAACAGTCCCTGAGCCATAAAACTTTCTGTAAACCATATGGTTATAAAGGTGATAAAATGAAAGGAATGTCACTAGTCCTGCTTTCCTAACTCTGATCCCCATCCTTGTGTGCTGGAATCGCTAAAGACAAACATCCTGAAAGAAATTGCTACATTTGGGTTAACATTGTACTGTCTTGTGACCATGATTTATAATGCGAACTGTGGGAACTAAAATGTCTTATCACCTAAAATGAGGTCATGATTATAGAACTCTTATAAAAGGCAGACTGTCACCCAGTCCAGGGTCACCCATTTGGCACAGCTCTTAATGCAGGCTGATCCTTTGCTAGCAAAGTAAACATTTGTTGTTGTTGTTGTAGTTGTGTTACCTACTCCTGCATCTCTATGTGTGTCATTTACCAGTTCCTGCCACAACAATACATACATGTAACATACTTTGATCACTTTCACCTACTGTCACCTTCTTTTGTTGCCCTTCCTCCCAGTCTTATATTTGGGGCACTCGGTATATCTTTTGCTCATCTCCATGTAAGTGGTTTTTAATACATCTAGAATCACCAACAATATCTAACCCTGGTTAACATTTTTATCACAAAAATATCATATAAACTGTGTATTGTGGCACACTCCTGTAATCCTGGCAGTCTGCGAGGTTGAGGCAAGAAGTTCACAGGTTTGAGCACAGCATGCACAACTTGCTGACCTCGTGAGACCCTGTCTCAAAATAAAAAACAACAGGGGTGAGGATGTAGCTCAGCGCAAAGACCATGGGTTCAATCCCAAGTAACCCTTCCACAAACTAAATAAATAAATAAAACACAAAATCCTGAAATGTTATAAAAAGAGATAAAGTTAATATATATTATCATCAGATAGAACATTATACATTTACCTACTACTGCATAATGACAACTACCCACCAAGTGCAAACATTCCCACAGAATTTTTAGATTTATCAAGTAAAGAAATTACTGTGAAAGCATAAAAATTATTATAAAAGACAGATAAGAGGAAAAAAGAGAATGAGAAAGTTATTGCTACCCAACATGAACAATGTATCTACAAGGGCAATTTCATTAGTATAACTGTATAATTCATTAGTATAATTGTCATATGTTTTATGTGCAATTTTGGGTTTTTTGGGGTGGGGTTGCCTATTGGTCTGGTTTTTAACCTATATATGATAATTAACTTTATAATAACTTAGAAGATAAATGAGATTTATACAAGATTTCTTTCAAGTTAATAATATTAAAGATTGTATAATATATAGCCATATATATATATATATATATATATATACACACATAAACATATTCAAGTGTATCCACAAACCTACATATTATCTGTATATTAAAATAAAAATTGGACAAAATTAAATATGAAAGTAACACAGATATTATTTGTCATATACCACTTTTAGAAAGAGATATGTTTCCTTAGATTATGAATAGAATTGATATAATCTAATGTTCTACAATCATTGTCACCAGCATTTTGAGTTTGTTACTATTGCAATATTGTTTTGACTTGTCAGATCTGGGTAGCAAATTGCCTTGGAAAGAAGATAATAGATCAAGGGGTGGTGCTGGAGATTCAACTGGCAGCTTCACATCTACCAAGCATATACTCGACCACTGAGCTATATCTTTGGATCAATCCCTGAGAATGAATATCCATATAGCAATATAAAAGGGAGAAAGGAAGGAATGGGAGGGAAGGGAGGCGAAGGGGAGAGACATATTTTCTTTCCCTCTTGAAGTCATGATTTAAATTATAAGGCTATAGTTCCAAATGTTTCCATTAATGGGAAAAACAATATAAACACTGTTGCATGTTGACAGCAGTAGTGTTTCTGAAGAACTCATACCATGTGTCTCCAAAATAGGACACTCCAGACCTGCTCTTTCAGGCTGAGAACACCAGGTGGCATATGGTGGCTGAATCAGAACCTCTGTAACTATGGCAACCAGCTACCATTCCAGCTCTGCAGCTGCCATCTTTTATCCAAAGCAGTATTTTGTGCACACTGGGGGCTTTGCTTTGAAATGGCTGTACTATGTGCTTTACATTCTTCATTATAGTGAGTATTTCTACTGGGGGGGGGGATTCAGGAGCCAGAGATAGATAAATACCTCAGATCAGTTGCATTAAATTTATTTCTAGTGCATTATTCATTACATCTGCCTATGTACTGCCTGTACACTGATACTTGGGGAGGGCCACACCTTTCACAGAAAGCTTTCTGTAGGAAGGTTAGGCTTCAGGGAAGAGAAATAAATGAGGCAGTGAGTGATTCCTTTCTAGTCCAAGGTTAGGAAGACATGTGAATGCCTACCTTGATGCTTGGATTGGTTGTGGATTCAATGACCCTGAGAGCTGCCTATATCTAAGAGATGTCTGCTGGAAATATCACTGATTTATAGACAGAAGATGATTTTTCATCGACCTACTGAGAAGATGTATTTCACAAAAATAGCATTTTCTTGCAACATTTGTTTTGTGTTTGCCGTGCAATAATAAACCAAATACTTATAAGTTGAAAACTAGCTATTTCTTTTCATACCAGTTAAAAGCTATGAGATACTCTGAGTTAATTGTCAGGCATTGCCCCTGGTGATTGGCAGTATGTCACAAGCCCAGCTGCCAAAAGCATTTTCTATGCCTTTGGGAAGAAAACTGAAATGAGTAATGTTATTCACAATTCTTCCCTAAATTCCAAAAGGCTTTGGACTTGAATTAGGACTTACAAGCACATCTATTTAAGCAGTGTTTTTTTTTAATGGCTTTATTGAGATATAAATTCATGTACCACACAATTCATCCATTTAAAGTACATGATTTGGGCTGGGGATGAAACACAGTGGCAGGGCCCTTGCCCAGTATGTGTGAGGTCCTGGTATTAATTCCATCAATACAAAAAAATTTTGTTCTATTTTAATTTTAAAAACTGTCCAGGCATGGTGGCACATACCTGTAATCCCAGCACTTGGGAGACTGAGTCAGGAGGGTCGCCATGAGTTCAAGTCCTGCCTAGACTATGTAGCATGACCTCTTTTATCCCATTCCATTCCATTTATTTTATTATATTTCCATGTTTGTTTTTACATTACTACTTTTAAATGTGGTAAAACATATATAGCAAAACTTAGCACTAAAAAAAATTTTTTTTGGAATAGCCAGGTATGGTGGCACACACCAGTAATACCAGCACTCTAGAGGCAGAGGCAGGAAGATCACCACAAGTTCAAGGCCAGCCTGGACTACATAGTACAGCCTTGTCTCCAAAAAGAAAAAAAAATAGTTTTGGAGACAGTCTCCCTATATTGTCTAGACTGGGCTCTAATCCTGGACTCAAATGATCCTCCTGCCACTACAGGTATAAGCTACCATGCCCAATTTAAACAATAATTTTTTTTTAATTTAAAGAAAATTTTATTGACTCCTCTGCCTATGCCACCATCATCCCTAGCACAAGAAAAGCGGGATCTGGGACAGCCACTCTGAGATCCATTCTCCCTCTGGCCTGCTTGGGCCTAGTTCGTGAGACTGGGTAGCCATGTCCTCCCCTGCCCGAGCCACCATCAGCTCTAGCACAAGGAAGGTAACTGCATGGGTGGGTGCCCCTGAAACACTCCCCCAGACCTCTTGATTGTTCCAGTCCTTGGATCTACTCTGCAGAGGCATAGGTGATCACAAAGGGTATTTTTCCGAGCTCCCAACTTTGAACATCTTTAAAGAAAGGGAACCTGTAGTAGAACTGTGTGGAGTTCAACCCTGCAGGAGGTCAGGGAACTCAATTTGGGTCTTGTAGCCCAAAATCAGTCTGAATCTCAGGGGTCTGCCATCAGCTAGCTGAGATCAAAGGACTTAGTTCTGCACATGGCTGTGCACATTGTGTATTATGACAGCAGAGATATAGTCTGAAAGAGACCCTTCAAATTCATTTTCTTCTTTCTTTTTCTCATTCCACTCTGCAAATTCTTTCTTTTTTTCTGTCCTCTTTCTCCAACTCAGTCTCTTCCTCCACCATATTATATTATCTCTCATCTCTCTTTCTGTTCCTGCTCCTGCCCTAACTCAGATTTCTTCTTTTATCATTTTTTCTTTTTTCTTTATGTTCTTTTCTTCTGTCATTTTACCTCACTCAAGTGTCAATAATTTCAAAGGAAAGTGAGCCCCTATTACTGTTAAGTGGTTATATTCTTGTTATTATTCTTGCACTCTGTCTTTCCCTTTTGAATTTAACAGTTTCCTAAAAATTGTATGGTCATTCTATGTCCTCTGGCTTCACTTGAAACCTTCTCCAATTCTTTTTCTTATCTACTCCTCTCACTCTAACTCTGTCTAAGCCCCCATCCTAAATGGTAAAGATGCTATATTGAAGAGCTTATTCACTGCAAACGTATTTTGGGCTGCTTCTTGCTTTCATTTAATTCACATGTTTTAAAGGTGATAGATTAATGACTACTACAAGTGGTCAATTTGTAAGTTGTGCTTGATTCTATTGTGTTGCTGATTGTATCAATTGGGCTAAAGGATTATGATTGATTTAATGAGTTGTCTTCTCTGATATTAAGAAAATGAGAATGTCTCTGAGTCATTAGAGACTCAAAAGCTAAAGCACAACTATATCAGGAAGATTTAAGTAATAACCCAGAAATTAAACCAAGGAAAACCCAACAACAAAAATAAAAATGAGAAAACACTTAAGCAAGACACAAAGACAGACTTCCAGTTCACCAATGGCAAACAGTAGTGCAAATGAGGGTGAAAAGTCTGATAGTGAACCACCAGGACACCCTGAACTCATAGCGCAGGAAGTAACAAAACAGATCAATCAGGCTCTAGAAAAATTCAAAACAGAAATAATTTCCCAGATAACCATAGAGATGGTGAGCAAAATGAAAGTCATGATTTGAGACTCTAGAACAGAAACTGCCAAAGATATAGATGAGCTCAGGACCATGATAGAAGCCATGAAGGCCCAGCATAAGAAAGAAATGGAAACAATAAATGCCCAATATAGGAAGGAAATGGAATCCATAAAACAGATTCAACAGGTATCTAGGAGATTAAAAAGTGTTCTACTGAAAGTGTTCACAGCAGAATAAAAGAATGTGAAGATAGAATCTCAGCTATAGAAGATAGGATTGACCTCAGTGACTGTGAAAAGAGATGTCTCTTAAAATCAGTAAAAGATCATGAGAAATTGATCCAACAACTCCTAGATGATACAAAGAAGAATAACATAAGACTAATAGGAATCCATGAAGTAGCAAGAGAAAATACAAATGACTTTAAAAAGCTGCTCACAGAATTAATGACAGAAAACTTCCCAAACAGAGGGGAAGAATTTGACATACAGATAGGTGAGGCATACAGAACTCCAACTAGCCACAATCAAAAGAAAATTTGATTGAAGATCTGAAAAACAATTCCTAAAACACTGACTTTTCCAGAAAACTGCAGCTACACAATGCATTGCATCTATCATGTTCAAACGTGCATTAGACACAAAGAGAAAAGCCATGAAACAATTCACCATTCTCCAACAATTTGAGAAAAGATAAAATGCCTGTGGAACAACATGGATGACTTGAAAAGGATGGGCTCTTTAAGCACCATTAAAAAAAGAGCACAAATGATTGTGTGTGTTCAGTTTTATGCACTGAATTGAACATTTCACACTAGGAATTGGAGCATTTTGTCACATAGCATTAACACGTATTATAAAAGTGCATAATGTCAAAGGAATAGTACCATCAGCATTCGAAGGCAGCTTTGTCAATTAGGAAATAAAACATTCTACACCATGTATCTTTGTTGTCCATCATTGAATATACTGGTATCAACTTTGAAATGAAAAGAGAAAAGGAGCTGTAATGTCTTTTATTTTTTCTGTTTAAAATCAAACAAAACAAACATCAACTCTGTTATACACTAACATCTTCAAAGTATATCATTTATACACTAGGAATAAAAATGTGTTGACAGAGATCCAAACATGGATGAGAGTGCCTCACACTGCTTTTTTGTTTTGTTTTGTTTGTTTTGTTTTTTTAGTACCAGGGATCAAACTCGGGACCTTGAGCTTGTGAGACAGGTGATGGAACCACTGAGCTAAATCCCCAGCTCACACTGCTTTCTGATGGTACTCAGGAGGGGCCACTTCATAATCACTGGCACTAAACAAAGTTGTTGAATTATTTGCCAGATAATTGAGGAAATCATGAATAATTCAATAATAAAGCAAGAGTCTTCTCATCCAAAAATCAGTGGATGTGAAGGGCTGGGGATTTAGCTCAGAGGCATCATGGCTGCCTTGCAAATGCAAGGAAGGAAGGAATGAAGGAAGGAAGACAGAAAGAAAGAAAGAAAGAAAGAAAGAAAGAAAGAAAGAAAGAAAGAAAGAAAGAAAGAAAGAAGGAAGGAAGGAAGGAAGGAAGGAAGGAAGGAAGGAAGGAAGGAAGGAAAGAAAGAAAGAAAGAAAGAAAGAAAACAAAGAAAAGATGTGGTGCTCCAAACACCTGGGACATGGACATATCAGGGTGATTGGCAAGAATCTCAGTGTACTGTGGCCTCTCAAATTTGTAAAGGAGCTGAGTGCCCAGCATCACATTGAAGTATTCTTTTATCCTGGCTACAACCTCATTAACAGCACACTCCTTATTATCCATGTTTTCTAGAGATTTCTGATAATTTGCATAGTCCTCTAGGATGGAATCCACATTCTTCTTGGAAGGAAGGTATAAGAGCTATTTCTGTCTGGTAATTAAGTCTCAGTCATCAACAAGCCATGGTTTTAGCTCTTTGGGGATCTTTACTTTGACTTCAACTTTGTTCATAAATATTTCTTCATTTTCAATGGTAGAGTCTACCTGGGTCCTCTTCTGAGGAGGAGGCTGAGATGTCTCACTGGTATGGCCACCATCTCCATTACCAGGGTTTTTTTGTTTTGTTTTGTTTTTTCTTTTTTGTTTTCACTTCAACATTTTCTGTTGCAGACCAGATGTTCTCTTTCCTGGAGCAGCTCCTCTCATCTTTCCCTCTGCATATTGCTTCTGATTGGTTTTTTGAAGTTCTAGCTGTGCTTGGCTTTGTTTGTAGAGGTTTCAATCTGTAGTTGACTGGGTCCAGTGCAGGGTGGCATGGCAGAGGGGCATCACAGAAGAGAAACAGTCCACAGCAAGCAGACAGGGGAGAGCACATTCAGCAGTGTTGGTTTTTATGTTAGAGGAGTCATGTCTTAAAAAAGCATCCTTTTGATGAAAGAACCTTCTTAACAGAATAAAAATTCTGTTAAATACAGACATTTTATGTCATATTAAAAATGAAGAATTCACATTGCATATGTAACAATAATTCTAAGAGTGAAAGAAAGCAAACTTCTTGGAAAATGTGTAAATAGTATAACAAATATTGACAGCTATAAGATTTTAAATGTATATTTTCTTCTTTTTACTGTTATGAGCTTTCTACTTTTTATTCTTAGGTCATAATCTTATAGAAACATTAAAACATTGCATTTTAGAATGTATTTTAATTTTGAAACAGTTTCATTGTTTAATAGTTACCATTTTACAAATGTAAACTTTTCAGCATTTTATTTAAAATCATGAACTTCCCCAAAAAATTTAATTCACTTAAATTTTAAATACACTATAATATTCTTAATATAATAGAAAATAAAGTTTTTCAATATTTATAAATTCAAAGGTACTATTAAAACAGTTTTAATCTGTTATCCTGTATGAATTGAAATCTTATTTAAGGTCTCAGAAGAGGGGAAATATTGTATTGAATTTTATGTCAAACTCAGATTCCTGTTATTTTATGAAAATATTTATTTAAATTAGGATATATATATATACACACACACACACACACACACACACACACACACACACATACACATTTCCTCCATCTAGAAAGCTGCTTATCACTTGGGAAAATTAGTCATGGAATTTTCACACATTAACTGGTTTTTGTGCTACATACCACATGATTTCTCACCCACTGCTTCTCTTTCTATCTTCTGCTTTAAAAGGGTGTGGGGGAAGGAAGGAGAAATATTATGATAAAAGTTAACTGAGAAATAGTCAATGCTGGAGCGGGAGATATGATTGACCAATGCAGGCTAATGGCATGGCATTAATTCATCACATTTATCTACTGATGATGTAAAGGTGCTGTATTGCCAATAAAAATAATCTTCCCAGGCAAGGGATTTAGCTCAGTGGTGTCACAACCTGCCTCACAAGCATAAGGTCCTGAGTTTGATTCCTGGTACCAAAAAACAAAAAGTAATCTGCTCACTCTCTTCCAGAGCAGTTCTGCTATGGTGACACCAGCATTAGACAGTGGCCTCCACAAAGTGGCAATCTGTAGGGCTCTTAACAATTGTGCTTTACAAGATCCCAGTAATGAGTGTAATTGTACTGTCTACCTAGAATGTACCAATAAATTAAATTTTTTTAAAAAACCAATTGTGCTTTAGGAACATAATAACATGGAAACATATTTTAATATGTCACCATGTGAAAATTTCAATGTCGAGATAGACATATCCTCCAAGTAATTATAAACCATGGTATCTGTCATCACTTAGTACAATTGGCAATTTCAAAAATTTTGTTATGTATTGCAAGGATTGTCTGCCAATTGTTACTTTTAACAATATCTTTATGGTAACTTTAATCATAACTCAGAATCTTGCTTTATCTAAGTCTCTCAATCTCCATTTCTTTCACTGAGTTTTTCATTGATAGATTTCAGGATGTATACCCCCAAATACAATTTGTTGGCACTTGAGACAACAGCAGAAGCAGAAAGATCACTATCACCTTCCTCTCTCCCTTTTTCCCTGAAGGAGAACACAAAAATCTAGGAATGATTGTCTAACGTCCTCTAAAGCAGGTGATAAGATCTCATGAGAGGGCCAGGGATTTAGCCCAGTTGTTCTGCAGCTTGTCTTGCAGGCACAGGCATGAGGACCCAAGTTCAAAAGTTCAAACCCTGGTACAAAAAATTTTTTATATATATATCTCCTCATGAGAGCAGTGCTCTCTCTATATGTGGAGAAAAGGAACATCTTGGGTCAGGCATGGTGGTGCATGCCTATAATCCCAGCACTCAGGAGGCTGAGGCAGGAGGATCACTGCAAATTTGAGACCAGCCTGGGCTACATAGTGAGTTACAGATCAGTCTCAACTACATAATGAGACCCTGTCTCAAAAAAATGAAAAAAAGAAAAGAAAAAGAACATCTTTACCCCTGAAGACACAGCAATGTGGAGAATAATCAGAAAAAAACAGACCCTGTTAAGTTGTCCTAAATTTACTATAAGATTAGACTCCATTTGTCCAGTCATATTTCTTGATAATTACCCATTTCTTCATCAAATTTAGCACTTAAAACATACAGTTTTAGCCATTTTAAGGGCTATCATATTTTTGTAAATCCTCTCATTGCACATAAATTTATGTAAAATAAATTTGTGTGCTTTTCACTTCTTAACCTGTATTTGCTTAAAGGATGCCCAGCCAGGATAATGGGTAAAGACATGATAGTTATTAATTGTTCAATTTCCTACTTGAGAAGGCTTTCCTGATCCTTAATATTAAAATATTATGTTTTGGGCCTGGGGTTAGGCTCAGTGGTTCTGCTGCCTGCCTCATAAGTGCTAAGGACCTAAGTTTGATCCCCAGTACCAAGAAAAAAAATATTATTTTTCTTCTATTATTTTTATAATGTTTATTTCCCTTATCTAGAATTTATTTTTATATATGCTGAGAGCTAAGTTAGTTTTATACTGAGAAAAAAGCAATTTTTACTGTCATGACAATTTTGTTAGATCTCTCGAGCTTGTACCTTATTTCATAATTCTGCCATATTCTCAGAATCATATAAATATATTTTAAGCCTAGTGCAATGAAAGATAACCTGAAAAAGAATAAATTATTTCAAAAGCAAATTCAATCTTGAAAAATTATAAACACATCCACCTATTTGTTTATATGCATTTGTAGCCAAAGACCATGAATCATATGAAGAAGGATCTATTATACTGTTACAAATGACAGAAAAGAAATGCAATAAATAGCAACAACTGTGAAATTTCAAGTGAACTTTTTTGCAAAGAAAAAAAAAAATGAGTCAATTGGATCAGGCCCACAAATGGTCACATAATCTATCTTGTGAGTTTGCCAAAGTCTTAGCTCTTTGTCCTTTCACTACTACAATAGCACCTTACATGCACTGAAGATGGGAAGACATAGTGGCAGTTTTGCAGCAGGATTGAACTAATCCTTGAAGGAATTAAGAGGGTCCCAGCCCAAAATATATTGACTTGCTATATTTATTATTTTGAGCTGGAAACATTGGAAAAATTTGAGTGCAAAAAGGGCTAAGTGACCTATATTTTCCTATATGGAATGAGCCATGAAGTTTCCTTTGGAAGGAGTACATTCCCTATACCAGTGTAAAAATATATACCTTGTCATCAGAAACTGGAACTGGAGCTGCAATGGGCCTGAATAAGTAAACCCACTAAAGTATTTTCCACTCTCTTTACATTCTCTATCCAGTCAAAAATGTACCACAAATAATATGGTGGCCTCTTAAGATTGAAATGGAAGTCTGGGCCCCGATTCACCACGGAAAGGAGAACCACGCCTGCTCCCAACCCAGCTGCCATCACTCAAGCTCTGGGAGGTAGTCTGGGCCCCAATCCACCACAGGAAGGAGAACCACACCTGCTCCAGACCCAGCCACCATCACTCAAGTGCCAGAAGGCACCCCTGAACCCCCATAATCACCCCCCCGCACTCTCAGACCTCCTGACTGTGACAGTCTTTGGACCTACTCTGCAAAGACAGAGGTGGTAATCAAGGGTATCTTTGAACATCTTTAAAGAAAGGGCATGGGAAACTCGTAATAGAACATTGTGGAGTTCAACCATTCAGAAGCTTGGGGAACTCAATCTGGGCCTTGCAGCCCAAGGTCAGTCAGCATCATGGGGTTCAGCCATTAGCTAACTGAGATCAGGGGTCTTGTATCCTTGCTCTGTCTGAGTCATTAAATGGTCAATACACTATATTGAAATTTTGTTCACTGCAGACATGTTCTGGACTGCTTCTTGATTTCAATTTAATTCAAATGATTTAAATGTGATGGACTAGTGACTACCACAAGAGGTCAGTGTCCAAGTTGTGCTTGATCTTAATGTGTCACTGATTGTATCAGTTGGGGTAAAGCATTGCCATTGATTTGATGAGCTGCTTTCTCTGATGTTATAAAGATGAGAATGTCTGTGGGTCATTAGAGAAACAGAAGCTAGGGCACAACTATATCAGGAAGATTTGGGTGATGATCCAGAGATTAAACCAAGGACAGTCCAACAACAAAAATTAAAATGAGAAAACACTTAAGCAAAACACAAGGACAGACTTCCAGTTTACCAATGGCAAACATTAGGGCAAATGAGGATGAAAAGGCAGATAGTGAACCACTAGGACACTCTGAACTCAAAGCACAGGAAGTAACAAAACAGATCGATCAGGCTCTAGAAAAATTCAAAACAAATAATTTCCCAGATAACTATAGAGATACTGAGCAAAACAGAAGTTGTGATTCAAGACTCTAGAGCAGAAACTGACAAAAAAATAGATGAGCTCAGGACCATGATAGAAGCCCTGAAGGCCAAGCATAAAAAAGAAATGGAAAACATAAACGCCCAACATAGGAAAGAAATGGAATCCATAAAACAGATTCAAAAAGATATCCAGGAGATTAAACACTCTATTGAAAGTGTACTCAACAGAATAAAAGAATGCGAAGATAGGCTCTCAGATATAGAAGATAAGATTGCAGTCAGTGACCAGGAAAAGAGAGATCTCTTAAAAACAGTAAGAGATCATGAGAAATCGATCCAACAACTCCTAGATGATGCAAAGAAGAATAACATAAGACTGATAGGAATCCATGAAGTAGCAGGAGAAAATACAAATGACTTCAAAAAGCTGTTCACAGAATTAATGACAGAAAACTTCCCGAACAGAGGAGAAGAATTTGACATTCACACAACTGAGGCATATAGGACCCCAACTAGCTACAATCAAAAAAAATCTACACCTAGACATATAATAATCAAGATCCCAGAAACCCAAAAGAAGAACAAAATACTACAAGCAGTAAGAGAAAAGAAACAAATCACATACAAAGGAAAGCCCATCAGAATCACAGCAGACTTTTCAACACAAATCCTTGGGGCAAGGAGAGCCTGGAATGAGATATTTCAAGTACTAAAAGAGAACAACCTCCAACCTAGACTGATGTATCCAGCAAAACTCTTTCAAAATGGATGGGGAAATAAGACACTTCCACGACAAAGAACACCTGAGAAACTACATGAATACCAAACCAGCACTACAAGCAATTCTAAACAAGATCCAAGAAAAAGACAATGAAGGCAACAACACCATGAGGCCCAACAGAGCAAATCAAATAGGCAAGGCAAGAAATTAAAAGGAGAAGGTGAAAAATTAAAAAGAGTCAACAAAAGGCCAATAGCATGTCAATAATAAGTCAGTACATATCAGTTATAACCAGCAATGCCAATGGCCTCAACTCACCAATCAAGAGAAACAGACTAGCAAAATGGAATAAGAAGCAAACTCCAACAATATGTTATATACAAGAAACACACCTAGTGCAAAAAGAAGTCCATAGACTGAAAGTGAAAAGATAGAAAACAATTCTCCTTGTGACAGGAGCCCAGAAAAAAACAGGGGTAGCAATCTTATTTTCAGACAAAGTAAATTTCAAACCAAAACTGAATCTAGTATTATTGATGTAGGA
>NW_022900928.1:98552645-98591148 GCF_012274545.1 Fukomys damarensis | reverse complement strand
TGGAAAAGCTGTTGCTGCTATCGATGCATAACATACTATTATTAGTCTTTTTATATAAATATATATATATATAAATTGAATTTTGGGAAACTTTAATAGTGCTGCCAACTTTAGAAAAAGTCATCCCAATTTACTGTGTTGAGTTGGCATTGTGCAGAAGTGGACAACCATATTGGTCTAGAAATGTTAATTTATTTTTATTTTTATTTTTTATTTTTTTTCCATGTGTACAGTGGTAACACATCATACTAAATATGTAAGATCATATCTACGTGGGTTTGATTACAGAAACTAATAAAGTATTCTCTAAATAATAAAGGAAAGAGTAAGATAAGACTATAAGAGCGATAAGCAATTTAAATATGTTCAGGGACCATTTTCATCTCCAGAATTAAGGATTATTTTGATGTTACATCATTGCCTTTTCTCTTTTACTTTCCTTTTTAGTTTTATTTTAGATTCCCTATTTTTAATGTTCATATAGAGATTTCTTTAACTGAAATACCGAATAGTTTCTGTGGTGTGAAAAACTATAATAGTACACAGGATCCTAATGAGACAATTAATAATGTGAAATAGGAAGTAAATGGCTAAAGGTGTAGGGAAAGTGGGAAGGGTGGGGGAAAGGTCATAAGGGAGAGGAAAAAATATGAGAAACTGAAAAAATTGAAATAAAGTGTTTGCAAATGGGGAGGGGAGGAGAGGGTGAAGGGAGGGCAGGGACAAGGGGAAAAAATGAGAATCAAGACCTATTATGTAAAGATACAGAATCCCAATGATGAATGTAACTGTATTGTATACCTAGATTGTACCAATAAACTCAATAAAAAGAAAAAAAAAGATTGAAATGGAGCTGAAAATTTTTTATTGCTTACATTGTGTTTGTGTATAAGTCTTACTGTTACCAGAATAAGATCCCTGCTGCTCACCACTCAAAAGCCAATATTCAGATGAGAGTTGGTAGGAAGAAATTCGGTTATTAAAGCAACATCCCTGAAGAAAATGGAAATGTTGTCATTTGTATACTTCATCTCAGGGATTCAGGTGCACAAAAGTCTTTCATAGGGAGTAAAAGAAAGGGAGCTCAGGCAGGCTATGTGCTAAGCAGGTTCTTCATCCTCCAGGGAATATGTCTCCTTCATTCTTCTCTGGCCAGAACATGAAATGGACCTCAGCCTTCTGACATTATTCCTGTTGTTCTATTTTGTGCCATTTTTCCCTGGGACAGGGTCTTGCTATGTAGCCCTGGAACTCTGAATCCTCCTATTTCAGTCACCTGAGTGATGGGACTACAATTATGTATCACCACACTTCATTCTTAGCTGTTGTAGTTCTTTAGACGGAAGACTTCTGTAAGCTAAACATCAAAATTTACAGCTTTGTATTAGTTGATGCATAGAATTAAAGTTTCAACTTCAGTATAACAAAAATCACCACTAAATATTCTGGATTCTGTACACTTAAGAAATATTATTTAGCAGTTAACATCTAACTATCTAGTTGGGGCTTCTCTTTATAATTTAAAATGCCATTCAAATTGATGGAGATATAATACTAAAATAATACTGGGGAGCAACCATGTAGAAAGGCAAAACCAAGGACAACAACCCAAAGCAGCTGCCCTGTAACATTACAAAAGCATAAAATAATTCAAAAATAACTTTTTAAAGTTTATACAATAAAGAAGTTAAAGTTGGGTGTGGTGACACACACCCACAGTCTTAATACTGTAGGAGGTAGAAGCAGGAAGATCACTGGGTCAAGCCCACGTAGGACAACTTAATGACTTACAAGACTCAATTTCAAAATAATAAAATGGCTAAGAGTGCAGCTCAGTGTGAATGTCCAAGGACACTTTTCTCAAACTGAAAAAAAAAAAAAAAGAAGGAAGCCATCATACTACAGTAACTTTAAAAGAAAAACTTTTTATAGCTTTAGGATGACTTAAATGTGAACTTTTTATAAAATCTTGTGTAGTGTATACTCACAATATAGACAATTTTACATTCATTTGTTCATGGTAAGTGCCCTACACAGGTATACCTTATTTCTTTTATACTATATTTTTACTGAATGTTTTCTATGTTTAGATATACAAATCCTAAGCATAGTGTTACAATTGCTTGTACTATTCAGTATAGTAACATGCTGCACTGGTTTGTAACCTAGGAACAATACACTAAACCATGTGGCCTTATTGTATAGTAGACTGTACTATCTATATTTGTGTAAGTGTATTCTGTTCTGTGTCTGGGATCTTATAATTAATGGGTCATGTCTACTTTTGCTATGCCATAATCTAGTATCTCAGGAGGGTCTTTTAAAGAATGCTCTCCTTGTGATAGCCAACCTTACTCCATTTTGGGCCTCTTAACTGTTCCTCCTCCACTTTGTGTAAAGTTGAGTGACTCTGGGTGATTGCCTCCCCCTCCTCTTGGGAGTTCCCAAGATTGATGCATGACAGACCACTGAACCCTGTTTGGTAGAGCAGTCTGCAGCTATGTTAACTTTTTCTTTTTCTTCTTCTTCTTCTTCTTCTTCTTCTTCTTCTTCTTCTTCTTCTTCTTCTTCTTCTTCTTCTTCTTCTTCTTCTTCTTCTTCTTCTTCTTCTTCTTCTTTTACTGAGTTTATTGGTACATTTTAGGTATATGGTAAAATTACATTCATTATTGGGATCTTGGACCTTTACATGACAGAACTTGGTTCTCATTTTTTTCCCCTTGTCCATGCCCTCCCTTCACCCCCTCCTCCCCTCCCCAATCTTCTTCTTCTTCTTCTTCTTCTTCTTCTTCTTCTTCTTCTTCTTCTTCTTCTTCTTTTACTGAGTTTATTGGTACATTTTAGGTATATGGTAAAATTACATTCATTATTGGGATCTTGGACCTTTACATGACAGAACTTGGTTCTCATTTTTTTCCCCTTGTCCATGCCCTCCCTTCACCCCCTCCTCCCCTCCCCAATTAGAAACACTTTATTTCCATTTTTTCATTTTCTCATATTTTTTCTTTTCCCTTATTACCTTTCCCCTACTCTTCCCACTTTCCCTACACCTTTAGCCCTTTTTTTCCTATTTCACATGGTCAATTATCTCATTAGGATCTTATGTACTATTATAGTTTTTCATACCAGAGAAATTAATTGGTATTTACACATGTGTGACATTTATTTCACTTAGGAGTATATCCTCAATATATATCTATTTTCCTATGAATGAATCTAATTTCTCATTCTTTATGGCTGAATAGTATTCCTTTTAATAGAAAAAACCACATCTTCTTTATCCAGTTTCCAACAGATGGGCAAATGGGCTGTTTCCAATTTTTAGCTATTACAAACTGTGCTGCTATAAACATTGGTGCGCATATATCACTGTGGTATGATTTCTTTAATTCTTTTGGAAAGATACCCAGCAGAGGGATGGCTGGGTCAAATGAAACCTCTAGTCCCAGTTCTTTGAGGTATCTCCATATTGATTTCCACAGTGGTTGCACCAGTCTGCACTCCCACCAACAATGGGGATGGGTTCCTTTCTCTGCACAACCCTGCCAACATTTGTTATTGTTTGATTTCTTGACAACAGCCATTCTTTGTGGGGTGAGGTGGAATCTCAGTGTTGTTTTCATCTGCATCTCTCGAATGACGAGTGATGTGGAACATTTTTCATATATTTACTTGCTGCTTTTACTGCTTTGTCTGAGAAATGTCTGTTCATTTCAGATGCCCACTTTTGAATTGGGTCTTTATATTTGGGGGGGCTGGTTGTTTTGAGTTCTTTATATGTTTTAGATAGTAGTCCTTTGTCTGAGGATCAGCTGGTAAAATGTTTTCCACATTGTAGGTTGTCTCTTAGTTCTGTTGATGGTTTCCTTTGCAGTGCAGAAGCTTCTTAATAAGATGAGATCCCACTTGTTGATTCTTTCTGCTAGTTCCCATGCTATTAAGGATTTGTTCATAAAGTCTTTTTCTATGCCAATGTCTTCAAGAGTTCTGCCTAACTTATCTTCCAGCAAATTTAGTGTTTCTGTTTTAATATTTAGATCTTTAATCCACTGGGATTTTAGTTTAGTGCATAGTGAAAGATAAGGGTCTAGTTTTAATCTTTGGCAGGTTGAAATCCAGCTTTTCCAAAACCATTTATTAAAGAGGTTATCTTTCCTCCAGTGGGGATGGTCAGCTCCTTTGTCAAAGATGAGGTAGCTGAGTACATCAGGAGTTGTTTTTGTGTCTTCCAGCCTGTTTCACTGATCCTCAGGTCTGTTTCTTTGCCAGTACCTGCTGTTTTTTATCACAGTAGCTTTGTAGTATAGTTTCAAATTGGGAATTGTTATACCCTGCAGCTATGTTATCTTTATGACCTTGTGAACTAAATACTCTGCACCTGTGTGATATTTTGTTTCAACTAAACTGTGTGAAACTTCCCCTGACCACCACTAACTTAGCAAAGTTCTGCCTCTGTAAATTTCCACTTTCCCTGAGCCCTCCCCAACTAGAAGAGCTGCTTAAAAGAAACCCACAAGCTGCTTTTCAGGGTAGAGAAGTTTTGAACACTAGCTCTCAACCACCATCAATAAAGGACTCAAATTTGGCTCAGAGTGTTGGTGATACTCTGTAATCTGTGGCTACTGGTTAGAAATGGTTAGATCTGATATCATTGGTTCATAGGCCATAGGAGCAAAGAATGGTATATGCTCTGTCGTTGTAATAAATGATCATAAATGTATAACTATTGTACACTGAAGTCTTTGTTTCTTCATTTAACTATAACCACTAAAGCATGTTATTTTAGACTCCCTTCTTTCAGTCCCATTAATGTCTAACCAACTGTCTAACAAAGTGACAAAAATCTGCCCATCACAGACCTACAGTTCAAACTTGGAGAAATAATCAATCATACCAACATATAAATTAGCTGGACTTTTATAACCCATAGATACAAAGTCAAGAGTCTCCATGAAACAACTGAACTCATTTTGACCATGAAAAAAAATCCTTCCTGACATCCATTTTGCTAATTAACAAAGATCCTGGAATCAAAATGAGATAAAGATGGGTGGAGCTGTAACAATCCTTCTAGAATCTGGCTTCTGGAGAATTTGAGAATTTCAAATGTTGACCTACCACCTTGGAATGTGTTTTCAAATTATAGTTCATCAAAATGGCAAGAAATTTTTTCTAAGAAAAACACAAAAGCAACTGAAACATCACTACATCATGCTCTATGTTGAAGCTTTTGTGCTCTGTTTTGCTTGCTTTATTTTATTTTGGTGGTACTGGGGATTGAACCCAGGGATATCACATATCCCTGGTTCCTTTTAATTATTTTTTAAGGCAGAGTCTTTGTTAACCAGGTTGGACTTAAACATGAAATCTTCCTGCATTCGCCTCTTAGAGTCCTGCAAATAGAGGCATGTACCACTATTGGCTACTGAAACATTTTAAAGCAAATGTAAAGACAGTTCAAAGTCCAGCTACCTTCATGTGCTTCATAGTGATTTCTCCAGGATATTCTGTATTCTATTTCTCAGTTTGACTTGTGGCAACGTCAGTATTTCCATTATTACTATGGAGATGTTATTTACCATCTGAATTTAAGGTCATCTGGTTAAGACCTAGGGATCACTAGGGAACCCCAATCCACTTTAGTTTTAACCCCAGTCATTATGAATAATAAGCACCCTTCTCTCAACATAGTTAGTGATTCTCAAAGGCAAGGTGGATGTTGGGGAAGGATTCTTCTTCAAATTTTTCTTATCAGGATCCCCCAAAGGAAAAAATCCTTCATCTTGTTCATCCTTCCAGGAGGGAAAATTGCTATCAATTCCTGAAACTCAGATTTCTATAAAGATTTTTCTGGATTCTATATTTTATCATCCTCTTGACCTTAATCAGTAACAAAGGCTTTTCCAATATTACTAGGACTTCATTGCTCTCTGGTGCAAGTTTAGAAACTGCTTAGTTCCTTGCCTCTGGGAAAGTCTGTCGATTGCATTTCACAAAAGAAAAAGAAGGCACAGTGAGAAGAATGTCTAGCCTTAAGCTTTCTTTTGCATCTGTATGTTAGTTGCCTCTAAATCCATGAGGCAGTGGAAGGTAAATAAGCCTTTGCTCTATTCTTTCTTTGTTCTTTTAACTGAGACTTCTAGCTCTCAAGGAGATTTTCTATTCAGATTAGAATTGGAAAGTTTTTTTTTTTTTATCTTTGTGTAGATGATTTGAACTGATAATTTGCATCTACAAAAAAAAAAAGCCAAAAAGCCCTGACTGGCTGGCTACTACTTTTTCAGAAGACACTGTGGAAGTGCACTATACCATAATCTTTTATCTAGTTTAATGAAGCAAAGATTTTGGAAAAGAGTGAAACTCAAATACAAAATTTTCAGAGCCAAGTTTGTGCTAATACCATCTCTAGATAGCTGTCTGTATGATTAAACAGGTTTTATTCCACCAGATTAAAACCAGCATTTCCCTCCACCAGAAAAATATCTGGTAATTTTAACAAAAATAAATACATTAAAAATTTTTTAAACATGCAAATTAATCCAGCATTACAAACAATATTTACCCAGTATTGGAAAAAGAAAAGTAGAGCAAGACATTAAAGGCTCAGTTGAAAATCTCACAGATGTCCCTTCCAACAGAGTTCCTTCATAAAGCATAGGATTTTTTATGTGTAACTTGTTTTTCTTATTGAGATAAAGAAAATTAGTGCTTTTTTTTATTAAGCCAGAGTACACTTTTATGAAAGAAGTAATATGTCAAAATATATAGCAACTAAAATAAAATAGATAAAATAAACATGATAAAGATTAAAGGAATTCAGGCAGAAAATCAGAACAAATGGAACAGAGACAAGATCAAAGTTATAATACCAAAAAAATTTTTCTATCAAGAGAAAACAGATAATGGATTGTAAGAGATCATGGTATTATAGGGCAGGGGATTGTGAACAAAGAGAAGTGTTCATAAGTACATTGGGAATAGTTTTAAATTCCAAACACAAAGACAGCAGGGACTACAGGCTGAATAAGTCAGCTGTCTTTTATTGAAGAATTCATGAAGTTCCTTTAGCCCCCTCACATAGCACCTAACTTCAGTGCTGCCCTACCTGAAAACTCTCCTGCTTCCCTCAAGCACAGACATCAAACACATTATAAAGGGAGAGTTTTAGGCTGTGAGATAAACCAGATAGTCACAAAGTTCTATCAGATAAGGTTAGTTTTTTATTTCATCAGAATAACAGTATGGATAGAAATGTCAGTTGTAGTTGTATTTAATAAGATTGATGAAATTCAAAATGCTTGGCTGGCCATTCTTCTTTTTTGTGACATTGTTAGTTAAACAACATTTACCTTCTGGTGATAATCATTTTGAAAAAAGAACTAGGTAGGACAAAAATGCTTCCTGTTTAATATATATGTTTGCTGCTGCTACTCATTCAGAAATTTTTATGGAAAATAATAGTACAGTAATACATGTAAGGGCAGAAAGATGTGAGCCCTTTTTTCCCCAGCAGAAAAGTCTGATACTCTTATAAAAAAAAGATAGATTAACAAAATAAAATCATAACAAATTTATCTCTTCAGGGTGGCACAGAGCCTTTCAAAATGAAAAAGCAATACCTATAGAAAACTGCTTATTTTGTGTTTAGTTTTGAGGAAGAATGAATAGATGTGTAGGCATGCGATTGGGCAAAAAGGATATGACCTAATAGTAAGAGACTGGGGAATCCCAGCAAAGCCTATCTGCTTGAATCCTTTTGATTTGTCTTTGTAACACACTTTCATCTCAGGTATAGGGCAAGACCTGTTGTAGGAAGACATTCTTTCAGCCTACTATCAGATGAAGTAGATCAGAAAGATTCTTTAAGACTACCATTTGTTCAGAGATTGGGAAAGGTTAGAGTAATACTTACAGGTTTTATGGCTTGATTTGTGGGATAGTAGTACTGGTACAGTGGGTGATGGGTTCCCAGGAGACAGATCCAGGTTTTTGTGCACAATGCACAAAGAATTGCACATTTTACACATGGCAATAAAGACAAAAGTACAGCTAAATTTATTGAAGTTAACAGCAAGGTGCATTCAGAGCCAGTGGGGTCATGCCAGCATAAACACAAAATATAGCATGAGTTGGGATATAAAAGTCCTGGGGTGGTGAGATGAATAGAAAAGGTATAACATCAGCTCTGGGATTTGAAAATATGTGCTTCACCTAGGGTGCCTCTCATTGGGTCTTTCAGGACATGATTGATAATATGATTGAAAGGGTACTCAGTCATCCCAATTGTATCTACTGCATAGGTCCTTTCCCATAATTCACCTAATTATAATTGGATGCATGACATGCAGCCCATATGTATGAACTTTTAACAAATTCTGAGTGAGGAGAGATCACTGTAAGTCATGCCAACAAATCTAACATGCCTGTGCTCTGGAATTTTAGCAATTCTAGGGTCTTTATTATTCCTATTTCTTCCTCCCTTGTGACAAAGGAAGGGGTTGGCTCTGGGACATTGCCCACATTCACATAAGTGGAGGGGGAGTGGTCCCATAGCCCAGTTGAACTATCTATATTATTTCTAATTTCTATGACCTCCCTTGATTGAAAGAAATCTGGCCTTGGGAGAGAAAGAAGAGTATGAGAAAGAAAGGCAAAAGAAGGTGAGAGAGACTTTGCTTCTGAGGCTGCTTCTTGTCAAGCCTGACTGGAGTGAGACCATCTCAGCAAACATGAAACCCTTCATAAACAAGAAGAAACCACCAAAAGTCTATGCTTCCCTCAGCAAAAGGAACAGATTGCCATAAAAAAATTTAGGACAGGAAATGCAACCTCAGTGGCACCAAGAAGTCCAGTATTATCTGCACACCTGCACTGACCATCCTTGGAACTTCGTCCTGAAGCATTCCATTCTAGATTCCTTAGGATTATAAGCCTATCCCTCAACCCCTATAAAAACTTAACTACTCTTCTAGACAGCTGCTGACATCATTCACTATCTCAGCTTGCCTGCACCTAGGCAAATAAATCAGCTCTATTACTCACACCAAGCCCATGTCTGGGTAGTTTCTCATGAGCTATTTGTAACACTTCTAGGGACTTCCAATCTCCTTTAATTAAAAGTCCTCTGTATGACAAAAATACTACACTTTGGGATACCATTTTCTAAGCACTAAAAATTATAAGCCCAAAGGAGAAAAAAGAATAAGAGTAGATGAGAAAAGGTGTGAGCCAAAAATTGACCCAGGCCTCCCTGCCACCAGAAGGATGGTGAGGACTGGAGCTGTGTGAAGCCATCAGCAGGGCCCAGGACTCCCCATAACCAGCAGAGCAGTGAGGACTAGAGCATGTGGTGCCTCCAACAATCCAACACTACCCCATCCCAGCCTCTGGCCTCCTGGCTGTTCCTGTACCTCATCTACACTGCAGAGGCACAGAGAGTCTTAAAGGCCATTTTCTTGAGCTCTGGAAGATAGAGTAGTAGTGAAGAGTAGTAAGAGGGCCTTACTCTTTCTAAGTTCTCATACAAAGGGTAAAGTTACTATACTGATCAGTTTATTCATTATAAACATATTTTGGGCTAGTCCTTGATTTCATTTCATATGGTTAAAGGTAAAAGATTCATAACTATCATAAATTGTCATTTTCTAAACTGTTCTTGATTCTATTGTTGTTGCTGATTGTATCACTTGGGCTAGTGTTGTGATTTATCTAATCAGTTATATTTCCAGTATAATGAAAATGAGATTGCCTCAGAGTCATTAGAAACTCAAAGCCTAAAGACCAGCTACTTCTGGAAGACACCTCTGAGAAGCAATCATTCCATGAGGGTTCTAAATACAAGCAACAAAGATACATACAATAAGGAATATTGAAGTATCAACCCAGTAATTAAACCAAGGACTATACCAACAACAATAATAGAAATGAAAAGACATTTAAGTAAAATACAGTCTTCCAGCATATCAAAATTCTGGGGGAAACAAGCTGGAAAATTCTCATAATCAATCACCTGGATACCCTAAACTGATAGCACGAAAGTAACAAAATAGATGAATGAGGCTCAAGAAAAATTCAAAACAGAAATAAATTCCCAGATAACTATAGAGATGATGGACAGAAAAAAGACATGATTAGAGTCTCTAGAACAGAAACAGATATAAAAATAGATGAGTTCAGGACCATGATGGAAACCATGCATGCTCAGCATTGGAAAGAAATGGAAACCATGAACACCCAACATAAGAAAGAAATGGAATCCATGAAATAGATTCAAAGTGCTATCCAGGAGATTAAAAACTCTATTGAAAGTATACATAACAGACTGACCCAATCTGAAGACAGAATTTCAGATATAGAAGACAGGATGGTCAATTACCATGAAAAGAGAGATCTTTTAAAAATGGTAAGGGACCATTTTTATGGTAAGGTGGAAAATGGTAAGGGACAAATCCATCCAACAGCTCTTGGTGCAAAGAAAAATAATATAAGATTGATGGGATCTGGGCATGGTGGCGCATGCCTGTAATCTCAGCACTCAAGAGGCTGAGGCAAGAAGACTACTGTGAGTTTGAGACCAGCCTCGGCTACACAGTGAGTTCCAGGGGGCAGTCTCAACTACCTAGTATGACTCTGTCTCAAAAAAAAAAAAATTGATAGGAGTCCATGAAAAACAGAAGTATAAATGACACTTTAAAAAATGTTCACAAAATTAATGATAGAAACAGAGCAAAAGAACATGACATACAGATAAGGGAGACATATAGGAATCCAACTAGTTATGATTTTTTAAATCTACAATTAGGGCTATAATAGTCAAGATCCCAGAAACCCAACAGAAGAACAAAATACTACAAGCAGTTAGAGAAAAGAGATAAATCATATGCAAAGGAAAGCCCATCAGAATCTCAACAGACTTTTCAACAAGTCAAGGAGAGCCTTGAGTGAGGTATTTCAAGCTTTACAAGAAAAAACACTCCAACCTAGGGTGATGTATCCTGAAAAACTATCTTTCAAAATTGATGGGGAAATAAGATGCTTTCATGACAAAGAACACCTGAGAAATTTCATGAATGGCATTCCAAAAAATTTTTTTAAATATCCTACAAAAAGACAATGAAGGTCACAACTCCTTGAGGCCTCACACAGAAAATCCAATAGGCAAGAAATTAAAAGGAGAGGGAGAAAAATAAGAAAGAGCCAACAACAGGAAAATAACACAAGTCAATACATAACAGTTGTAACCATCAATGTTAATGACCTCAATCTACCAATCAAAAGAAATATACCAACAGAATAGATTAAGAAGCAAAATATAACAATATTCTGTATAAAAGAAACACACCTAGTTCAAAAAGAAAATCATAGACTGAAAATTAAAGGATGGAAACCAGTGACAGGAACCTGGAAAAAAGTAGGGGTAGCTATCTTATTTGCAGACAAAGTATATTTCAAACCAAAACTAATTAAGAGAGACAAAGAAGGTCAATACATCCTTTTAAAGGGAACAATCCAAGAGGAAGAGATGACAATCATAGATATATATGCACCAAATATGAATGCACTCAACTATACAAAACAAATATTAAGGGACATTAAAACCCATATAAGCACTAATACAATCATAGTGGGGGGACCTCTATACTCCACTCTCACAAATAGACGGATCATCTAGACAAAAATCAGCAATGAAATACTAGAACTGAACCAAACTTTTGAACAAATGGACTTAATAGATGTCTATAGAGGGTTCCACTCCACAAAAGCAGAATATACATTATTTTCAGTTGCATACCCAGGTCATTCTCCAAAATAGATGCATACTATCTCACAGAAAATGTTTAAGTAAATGCAAAGGAATTGAAGTTATCCCATATATATTATCAGACCATAGTCCAATTAAACTAGAGATAAATAGAATAAGAAACCTCAAGAACTTCACAAACACACAGAAACTGAATAACACTCTTCTGAACAACCAATGTGTCACAGTAGAAATTAAAGAAGAAATTAGAGAGTCTTTACAATTTAAAGATAATGCTAGTACAACATATAGAAATTTATGGGATATAATGAAAGCAGTTTCATGTGGGAAATTCATAGCATTGAATGCCCATACTAGGAAAAAGAGAGCTCAAATAAACAACCTAATACTGAATCTTAAGCTTCTAGAAAAAGAAGAGCAAGAGAAACCCAAAGCTCATACAAGGGAAGAAATTCTAAAGATCAGAGCAGAAAGCAACTCAATAAAGACTAAGAGAATGATATAAAAAATCAAGGAATTGAGTTGGTTTTTCAAAAAAATAAATAAAATTGATAAATACTTAGCCAACCTTATCAAAAACAAAGAAAAGGCTCAAATCCATGCAGTTAGAAACAAAAAAGGTGAAGTTGTAACAGATCCAGCAGAAATCAAGAGGATCATCAATACCTACTTAGAGAACCTAACTAATAAAATGGAAAACAAAGAAGAAATGGATAGATTTTAGATCATATGAATTTCAAAAGTTGAACCAAGAAGATATAAAAATTCTAAACACTCCAATTACAAACAATGAAATTGAAAACATAATTAAAAATTTATCAACAAAGAAATGCCCAGGTCTTGGTGGCTTCACTGCTGAACTGTAGAAGATGATTAGAGAAGAACTACTGTCACTACACTTTAAACTTTTCAATGAAATTGAAAGGGAAGCAAAACTTCTAAATTCATTCCTAGAGGCAAGGGTTACTTTGATTCCATAGCTGGGAAAGACCCAACCAAGAAAGAGAACTACAGGCCAATCTCCCTAATGAACATAGATGCACAAATCCTCAATAAGATACTCACAAAGAAAATAGAGAGTCTTTAAGAAGACCATACACCATGTCAGGTGTGGCGGTGCATGTCTGCAATCCCAGCATTCGAGGCTGAGGCTGAGGCAGGAGGATCACTGTGAGTTCGAGACCAGCCTGGGCTATGTAGTGAGTTCAAGGTCAGTCTCAACTACATAGTGAGACCCCATCTCAAAAAACAAACAAACAAAAATCCCCCAAAAAGTCATACACCTTGATGAAGTTAGATTCATCCCAGGGATGCAAGGATGTTTCAATGTACATAAATCCATAAATGTAATACACTATATTAACAGAGTAAAGGACAAAAGCCATATGATCATCACAGTAGATATAGAAAAAGTATTCAACAAAATTCAACACCCATTCATGATAAATACTCTACAGAAAATTGGAATAGATGCTCTTTATCTCAATTTGATAAGGGCTATCTATGCAAAACCAACAGCCAACATCATACTAAATGGTCAAAAACTGAAAACTGGGCCAGGGATTTAGCTCAGCAGTTCGGTGGCCTGCCTCACAAGCACAAGGGCTTGAGTTCAATCCCCAGTACCAAAAAAAAAAAAAAAAAACAAACTGAAAACCTTCATGCTAAAAGCAGGAACAAGACAAGGATTTCACTATCACCACTCCTGTTCAATATAGTTTTGGAAACATTAGCAACAGGAATTAGACAAGAGAAAGAAATAAAAGCAATAAAGATAGGAAAGGAAGAAATTAAATTGTCATTATTTGTTGATGATATGATACTCTACATAGAAGACAAAAAATGCTGCCAAAAGACTTCTACTCTTGACAGATTCAGTAGAGTAGTTGCATAAAGGGTCACCACTCAAAAATCAATAGCCTCCTTGTATACAAATAAAAGAATCACTGAGAGAGAGTACAGAAATAATCCCTTTCACAATAACATCCCCAAAAATGAAATATCTAGGAATCAACGAAACATAGAAAGCAAAAGACCTCTACACTGAGAACTACAACACTCTGAAAAAAGAGATAGAAGAAGATATAAGAAAATGGAAAGAAATTCTTTATTCCTGGGTATGAAGAACCAATATAGTGAAAATATCCATACTTCCAAAACTGCTTTACAGATTCAAAGCAAGCCCTACTGAAATTCCAACAGTATATTTCACTGAAATAGAGAAAACAATCCAAAAATTCATTTGGAATCAGAAGAGACCTAGAATACCAAAGCAATTAAAGGCAACAGAGACACGACAGGGGGTATCATGATCCCTACTTAAAACTATACTACAAAGCTACTGTGATAAAAACAGTATGGTTCTGGCAAATAAACAGATCCAAGGATTAGTGGAACAGATTAGAAGATACAGAAACAACTCCAGAAATGATAAACTACTTCATCTTTGAGAAAGGCGCCAACCATCTTCATTGGAGGAAAGATAGTCTCTTTAATAAATGGAGTAGAAAAAAATGGATTTCAACTAGTCAAAGATTAAAACTAGACCATATCTTTCACCATGCAATAAACTAAATCCAAAGGATTAAAGATCTAAATATTAAAACAGAAATACTAAACTTGCTGGAAGATAAGTTAGGCATAACTCTTGAAGATATCGGCACAGGAAAAGACCTTATGAACAAATCCTCAGTAGCATGGGAACTAGCACAAAGAATCACCAACTGGGATCTCATCTTTTTAAAAAGCTTCTGCACTGCCATAGAATCACCACCAGAGCTAAGAGGAAAACATTTTTACTAGCTGTTCCTCAGACTAAGGTCTACTAGCTAGAATATAGAAAGAACTAAAAAAAAAAAAATCAGACTCCCCAAACTCCCCAATTCAAAAATGGGCATCTGAATTAACAGACATTTCTCAGAAAAAGAAGTAAAAGGAGCAAATAAACATAAGAAAAAATGTTCAACATCACTGGTCATCTGAGTGATGCAGATGAAAACAACACTGAGATTCCACCTCACCCCAGAAAGAATGGCTGCTATCAAGAAACTAACCAATAACAAATGTTGGCAGGGTTGTGGGAAGAAAGGAACAAAACAGGGCAAAATTTCAAAGTCATGCATCCCCAGAGCTACCAGGTACAGAGACACCAGGAGAGAGAAGATTCCCCCAACAAAGATAAATTTTAAAATAAAAAATAAGAAATTATGAAAAAACATGCAAAACATCTGAGGACTGGTTAAAACCCATACGTAATGTCATCAGAAAGCTGGGCCCTACCACCATGAAGTCCTAATACCATGAGGAATCTGCTAGTCATCTCAATTTTTTTGTCTTTGATGAAAGATTTCAGACTAGACTCATAAGCTACTGTATAAAATTTACTACATCATGATTGATTTTTAAGGGCGAGAGAAAATACACCTCAAAATGTGAAGAAGGACAGGCACCAAAGTGGCACTTGCACTGAAAAGGTCTCACGTTATATTTTGTATCATTAACTGGGTTCTTTGAGGAACATCCTTTCCTTCTTCTGAGGTCACCAGTCTTTTACAAGGAAAATACGCTATGTTCACCTACCAGGTCCTTGTTGACTCCTTTGATAGATGTTTTATGATTAATTTGTTTTGAGACCTTGAGTTTTCCAACCCTTCACAGCCTGAACTTTGTACAGACCCTGGGCCTTATCAGCAGACTAACAGAAGGTTATATTCTCTTGAGCTAAAATTTGAAACCACAAGCTTGCATGGATTTTATCTATAGCTAATGATTAAGAAAGTCAAAGAAAAAGAAAAAATCATATCTTCTTTATTTTCCAAGTACCCCTATCACCTATCTTTAGGCCTGTTAATATCTAATTTTCTACCTAGTACTTAAGGAGTCTGGAATACAAGAGTGGCTCAAAATTCAGACAGAACATAAAAAAAATCTAATCAGCGAAATATCAGAAAATTTCCACAATCTTAAGAATAATATGGATAGAAAGAGGAGGAAGCATTTAGATGGCATCAGCTATGGTCAAGGTGATATGGCCATAGACCATACAAGAAGTGTTTAGAACTCCAGACACCACCAGAAAGCCACCTCCTCATATATCATAGTTAAAATGTCAAGGTTACACAGCAAAAAGATGGTATTGAAAGCTACAAAAGAAAAATGCCAAATCATTTATAAAGGCAAATCTTCCAAAATTATAGTAGATTTATCAGCAGAAACTCTACAAAGCCAGGAGTGCAGGGAATAACATATTTCAAGCTTTGATAGAAAATAGCTGCCAACTTAGTTTACTGTATCTAGCAAAATGACCTGTCATAATTGAAGTAAAAGTAAAGACCATCCAAGATAAGCAAAAACTAAAGGTCCTCGTGACCATTAAGTCAGCTTACCAAAAGATATTAAAGAAATACTACACACAGATTGAGTAGACTAACACTATTTGATTTCTGGTACCAAAAAAAGAAAAAGAAAAAAAAAAAGGAGTAGACTAACAAATGAGGATTAGGAAACAATCAACCATAAAAAAAAATGGCATCAGCTAGTGCCACTGCCACCATCTCCAGTGCCTGGAGGGACTGCTGGGCCATGCCCTCCCCTGCCAGCACCACCGCCATCTTCAGTGCCAGGAAGGTGGCTGCATGGGCACCCTAAACCCTCCCAAACCCCTCTCTCATGAGCACTTTCAGATCTCCTGATTGTGCTAGTCTTTAGACCTACTCTGTAGAGGCAGTGGTGGTCATAAAGGGTATTTTCTGGCATTCCCAACTTTAAACATCTTTAAAGAAGGGGTGGGGGAAAGCTGTAGTAGAACTGAGTGGAGTTCAACCCTTCAGGAGGTTGGGAAACTCAATCTGGGCCTTGCAGCCTGAGGTCAGTATGCATCGTGGGGTTCTGCCACCAGTTAGGTGAGATCAGGGGATTTGGTTCTGAACATGGCAGCACATGTTATGTATTATGTCAGCAGAGATATAGTCTGAAAGAGGTCCTTCAAACTCATTTTTTTCTTTCTTTTTTTCATTCCACTCTGCAAATTCTTCTTTTGTTCTGTCCTCTTTCTCCAACTCAGTCTCTTGCTCCACCATATTATCCCTCATCTCCCATTTGTTTCTGCTCCTGTCCTAACTCAGATTTCTTCTTTTATTATTTTTTCTCTTTTCTTTCTCTTCATTTTTTATGTCAGTCTACCTCACTTAAGGGTTATTATACTTCTACTGTGTTCGTCCCTTTTGAATTTAACAGTTTCCTGATGTTTGTATGGTCATTCTACATCTTCTGGCTTCATGTGAAACCTTCTCTAATTCTTTTACTTATCTACTCCTCTTGTCTTAATTCTGTTTTAAGCCCCCATCCTAAATGGTAAATATCCTTATTGAAAAGTTTATGCACTGCAAATATATTTTGGATTTCTTCTTGATTTTAATTTAATTCACATGGTTTGAAGGTGATAGACTGATGACTACCAAAAGTGGTCAATTTGCAAGCTGTGCTTGCTCATATTGTGGTGCTGATTGTATCAATTAGGATAAAGTATTGTGATTGATTCAATGAGCTTTTTTCTTCAGTATTATGAAAATGAAAATGTCTATGAGTCATTAGAGACCCATGTGCTGAAGCCCAACTATAGCAGGAAGATTTAAGTAATAACCTAAAGGTTAAACTAAGGACAACACAACAACAGTAGTAAAAATGAGAAAATGCTTAAGCAAGATACAGGGAAAGACTTCCAGCTCACCAATGGCAATCAGTGGAGCAAATGAGGATGAAAAGTCTGACAGTGAACCATCAGGACACCCTGAACTCAAAGCACAGGAAGTAACAAAACTGATCAATTAGGCTCTAGAGAAATTTAAAACAGAAATAATTTTCCAAATAATCATAGAGATGATGAGCAAAATGAAAGTTATAATTCAAGACTCTAGAACAGAAACTGAGAGGAAAATAGATGAGCTCATGACCACGATAGAAGCTATAAATGCCCAGCATAAGAGAGAATTGGAAACAATAAATGCCCAATATAAGAAATAAATGGAATCACAGGGCAGATTCGAGTAGATATCCAGGAGATTAAAAACTCCATTGAGAGCATTTGCAACAGAATAAAAGAGTCCAAAGATAGAATCTCAGATATAGAAGATAATATTGCAGTCAGTGACCGTGAAAAGAGAGATCTCTTAAAAACAGTAGAGGATCATGAGAAAATGATCCAACAACTCTTAGATGATGCAAAGAAGAATAAGATAAGACTTATAGAAATCCAAGAAGTAGCAGAAGAAAATGAAAATGACCTTAGAAAGCTGTTCACAGAATTAATTTTAGCAAACTTCCCAAAAAGAGGGCAAGAATTTGACATGCAGATAAGTGAGGCATATAGGACTCCAACTAGCCATGATCAAAAATAAAAAGTCTACATTTAGACATATAATAATCAAGATCCCAGAAACCCAACAGAAGAACAAAATACTACAAGTAGTAAGAGATAAGAAACAAATCACATGCAAAGGAAAGCCCATCAGAATCACAGCAGATTTTTCAACACAAATCCTTAGGTTAAGGAGAACCTGGAAGGAGACATTTCAAGTACTAAAAGAAAACAACCTCCAACCTAGAGTGATTATCCTGCAAAACTCTCTTTCAAAATGGATGGGGAAATAAGATATTTCCATGACAAAGAACACCTGAGAAACTCCATGAATACCAAACCAGCACTACAAGGAATTCTAAACAATATGCTAGAAAAAGACAAGGAAGGTAACAACACAATGAGGCCCAACAGAGCAAATCAAATAGGCAAGGTAAGAAACTAAAAGGAGAAGGTGAAAAGAACATGACAATAATGTTAGTACATATCAGTTATAACCATCAATGTCAATGGCCTCAATTCACCATTCAAGAGAAATAGATTGGCGGAATGGATTAAGAAGCAAAATTCAATAATATATTGTATACAAGACATACCTAGTGCAAAAAAGAAGCTCATAGACTGAAAGTGAAAGGATGGAAAACTTCTTTATGCAACAGGAGCCCAGAAAAAAGCAGGGGTAGCAATCTTATTCACAGACAAAGTAAATTTCAAACCTAAACTGAATAAAAGAGACAAAGAAGGCCACTACATCCTTGTGAAGGAAGAGATAACAAATAATTCATTTTCAATCTATTTAGTATGTTAGAAAGCACATATGTTCCTTTCCTCTTTTCTTTTTCTTTTTCTTTTTTTTTTCTTTTTCTTTCCCTGGTGCTGGGGATTAAACTCAGCACATTCTTCTGGCTAGGCAGATGCAGCATTACTGAGCTAAATCTCAGGCTTTACATTTCATATTTTAAAAATTTATCGACACATTAATCTTTGTCTTTATATGTTGGTCTACCTAATTGATGAGTTATTTTGGTTCTCATTTTCTTTGCTTTTTTATTTGAGAATTTATGAAATCAGTACACATGACTAGTATGAAAAGTATTAAGGTCCATCCGTCGTTCTCCTCTCTCCTCTCTGCCTTCTGCAAAATTCCTTTTCTGTTACTACAGCTTGTTTATTTGGAAATTTGTTAAGACAAATTTTGTTATGTTATCCATATATCTTTGTACCTATTTTCTACTGATAAATATTAATTTTTAAGTAAATTTTATCATAACTATACTGAAATAAATGGATAATAAATCATTAATATCATTCAGTATCTGGTACATATTACTCCAACTGCCTCAAAGATGATATTTGTTTCTCTCAAATCACACAAATCACAAACATTCCACACATCACTACACTGTTTTATTATACCAAAGTCTATATTGTATTGTAGAAAATATGCATTGTGATACCTAGAATGTACCAATAAATTCAATAAAAAAGAAAATATGCATTGTGTACATGTGTGGGGGGTATGTTTTTACACATATGTGTGTACTATTAAATAAGAAACATGGTCATGAATGTGGTAGGATTTGGCATATCGACAGTTCCTCCGCCAACCTTATGATTTCTCTAAATCAGATGCTTCATTTAATTCATAGTCATTTGTTTGGGAAGAACATTATATATGTATTGGTGTTAAATTCTATCATTTATGCTTATAAAAATATACTAAAATAAGTATGGGATATAATAAAAAGAAACAGAAAAATCGATCTTAAAAATGTGAACTGTTTTAGTTGTTTTTGGATTTCAAATATAATTATATTTCTTTTCTGTGAGAAGTTTTGTTAGAAAATATAAGTGATACAATCAACAATCATATGATATTTATCAAATTAATAAAACAAAGGAGTTTATAAATCATAAAGTTTTGAGGACAGTTTCTCAACTATAATATGTAACTTTGTTTTATTTGTAAATACAGTATTTCAAAAATACTATATGAAAAGAAAATGAGAAAGAACATATAATGTTTGAAGATCATATCAAACTAATAATGTATTTGGATTATCAGTCTGTGTTGCATAAATTTTTGTTCATTTGATATCCTTTTTGCTGTCATATATATGTATAATTGAAATTTTTATTTAGTATCTACATTTCTTGTTGTCATGTATGTTTGCAATCTTTAATTTAAAAAATGGCATAATTTGAAAGAAATGCTGATATATGGAAAAATATATATATATACATACAAAAGAATATTATTTAATCATAAATAACAATGAAATTCTGTCTTCCGCAGGACAATGAATTGAACTGGAGATCATGATATTAAGTGAAAAACACAAGTCTCAGAAAGTTAAACATTACATGTTTTTGTTCATATGAGGAATCTGGTGGTGGGAGAAAGAGAGAGAGATCTATTAGTGGAGGGAAATAAAGTAGACATGAGACTAATAGAAAGAGGACAGAGAAGGAGAGTACTGGGAGATGTCAAAGTAGTTGTATGCTCATATGATTATGCCAAACTGAAATCCATTACTCTGTATAATAAATAGGCACTAATAAAAATAATGTAACAATACAAAGATATAAATCAAGACATATGTACATAGGAGAAATGGACAAAGTGTCAATTGACACAGTATTCTTACTTTTCTCAGAAAATGACAAAATGAATAATAACAAAAATAAACAATGATATGGAAGATTATAATATTATTTATAATTTATATATGTATATAGTCCTATACCATATAAAATGCATTATATTTACATTTCAGTTGGTCATTCACAGAGTTGTTAGATAAAGCCATAGACAATTTACACAAATGTCTCTAGAAAAATTGAATACACAAAAATAAGAGAAGGTACATGATTGGATCATTAGATTATTAAATTAGAAATAGATTATAAAACAACATCCCATTGGGTCCATTGATGAAGAAGGAAAGGGAGGAAGAAGAGAAGAAACAGGAGGAGTGGGAAATGGAGGGAGAAGAAGAATTGTCAACTTTAGGGAAAAATCTAACACAAGAATGGAAAAAACAGAACACTGGTAGAAACTGAAGGCTCATACCTACAGCTAGATCTGTACTGTAGTAAATATTAAAAGGCATTTTTCAGAGAGAAAGGAATTTAGACCAGGAAGTCAGATCTACATAAAGAAGGGAACAGCACTAGAGAAGAGATAAGTGAAGAAAAGATAAATTCTTTTAGTGCAGTTGTGCATGTATAGTGTGAGTTCTAGGCAACAAACCCTTAAAACATTTAAAAGAGAATCACAATTATTATGCTAAGAGAGGAGAGAAAACAGAATCATATAAGACACTCAACTGATATCAGAGAAGGTAGCCGGTCAGGGTGGCACATGCTTATAATACCAGCACTTAAGAGGCCGAGATAGGTGGATTGTCATGAGTTTGAGGCCAGCCTGCACTACATAGCAAGACCCTGTCTCAAAACAAACAGACAAAAAATCAGAGAATGTAGTAAAAGAAAAAACAAAGAAAGGCAAACTACTTTCAGGTCCCACTTCTGTCTCTCTTAGACAGAAGCTCTTTCTCTCAATAAATTTTTCCCACTCTAAAAAAGGGGAGAGAGAGAGAAAGAGGTCAAAGAAAGAAACAAAGGGCAATTAATATAAAACAGTTGTAAATGTGATAGGTAAAATCAAATTATGTCAATAATCACTTTAGATATGAGTGATCTAAATGCAGCAACTAAAAGACATAAACCGAAACAGTGGATCAGAAAAGAAAACTTGAACATTGTGTTCAGGAAATCCACTTTACCCAGCGTAGTGGCACAAGCCTGTAATTCCAGCACTTGGGAGGCTGAGGCAGGAGGATCGCTGTGAGTTTGAGACCAGCCTGGGTTACATAGTGAGTTCCAGGGCATTCTCACTTACATGGTGAGACCCTGTCTCAAAAGCAAAAACAAAAAACAAACATAAAAAAAAGAAACCCACTTTAAATATAGAGATATAGAGTGAAGAGATGGAGGAAGTCATACCATAGTAATGCTAATCAAAAGAACTCCAGAGCTGTGGACTTGGTTCAGTTGGTAGAGCATCAGAAATAAAGGGCATAGTCATTCAATTGGATCCAACTGACATTTATGGAATACTTCATCCAACAACAGAATACATATTTTCTCAAGTTCACATAGTATATGCATGTAGACTATGTTCTGGATTATAAAATACAACTCAACAAATTTAAAAAATAGAAATCACACCAAGTATGCTCTCAGACTACAATGAAATTAAATTAGAAATTGGTAACTGGAAAATCTCAAAGTATTTAGACATTAAACACCAGATTTCTGAATAGCAATTTGGTTAAAGAAGAAATATCTAGAAAAACTTTAAATTATTTTAAACCAAAGGAAGGTGAAAAAATATCTGGGCTCTTTAATGTCTTTTCCATAGCCAGAAAGCTAAAATACAGTAGTACCTCAGTTCAGGAACTTAATTCATTTCACAATTCTGGAACAGATGGCCACATTTGTGTTCATATGGGAAAGATTACCATGGTTGTGTTTGTCATCTGATGCAGCATTCACAAACAAAAGCAAAATTTAACAAATGTTTCTGTTTGCAAACCAAATTATTCACAAACAAAAGCATTCATAAAAAGATACCACTGCACTACCCTTTCTCTGCCCTGGAAGAACAGAAATTTAATCTCGAGTTTATCCTTTGAACTCAAGACTCAAGGATACCAGGCAGAGTTGAAGACTATATCTGAATAAAGAGAGCTCAGTAATACTTTACACTCTGTGTATCTGGTATTGCCTCCCAAACTTCCTTTTCTATTTGTCTTACAGAGTAATAGTAGCCAGGAATATGCCCTAGACAAGGAAGAATAGTGCCCCACAAAGATGTCCACAGACCACCCACAAATCTGTTGAACTAATAAGGTTCTATACCCTATATTGCATAAATTAACTGGGTGCTATTCAGGGTACTATAAAGCCTAGATTATCTGGTGGGTCCAATATAATCAAAAAGGTCCTGTGTGAGAGAAAGAGGCATGAATATCAGGATCTGAGTGCTATGACAAAAGAGAGACTCAACCAGCCCTTACTCTTTTGAACACAGAAACATACCATAACCCAAAAAATATACAGATGACCATTAGAAACTGGGAAAGGCAAAAAATAGAATGTCTGCTATAGAAAGGAATGCAGTCCATTGACACCTAAATTTTTATCCAGTGAGACTCATGTCCAACTTCTGACCTCCAGCCCTGTAAAATAAATCCCTGATGTGTTAACCCACATATCTATAGTCTTTCCCTACAGCAATAATAGAAAATGAACAAACCCTCACTTACATACAGTATAGGCTTCCCCTTCTTCAGCTCTGATCAGTTCAATGGAAAATTCACACAGAGACTAGTACTTGGGGTGAATTTTCTGAAAAATAGCCAAGGATCCTGCCCAATCACCCTATAGTGAAATCCCACTCTTAAAAGTCACACTCACCCAAACAGTATGGAGGTCTGAAATAACACTAAAAGTTAAGGATTGCCAGAAACAATCAGAAAAGCTTTTAACATGAAAGAGATCCCAACAAACATACAGGACAAAGAAATTGGAAAGAAAGAGTATGTAGAGGGTCAAAAATCACTTTGAAAACATAATGGATAAGCTCAGACAGAAAAGATATTAAATCTTTGAAATGAGATACCAAAGTAACATAAAGGGTTACATGGTCAAATCAAATTTTTAAAAATCAGAGAGATCTTGGCCAATGTCAAAATTTACTAATTATTATTCCTCCAAATATCCATATAGTCCTTCCCAAAACAACCTATCCAGACCAGGTAAATTCTGATTAAAGCATTCCATAAAGGATCATTCTTCCTACTGAAAAGTATAAGTCCATTATATCAGTAATTTACAAGAAATTTTGATTTAATTATTTCTTTTTTATTTTCCCCCTTTCCCCTGGGATTGCCATATCATGTAGGAAGAGTAAAAGATCAGCTGCTAACACTTTCTTCTCAGATATTTTAAGGAGAAACATTCAGAAATATATAAGAAATTTAAATTATGATGGCAAAAGTAAATATTTCCATAGAACAACTGAAATATAATGCCACAGAAATCTCCCACAAGGTAGAGCAAAAAGCACCAAGGCAAAAAACAGAAAATAAAAAACTTCAAGAGATCAACTTGGGAGATTAGCTAAGTAATAGAAATCCACAAGAAACAAAATGTTAGCACAAGGAAGTAATACTAAAAGTAACAGCAAAATTTCCCTAAATAAAGAGATGACATTTTCATCTTAAATGGGAACCCCTAGAAACCAACACAGTGAATGGGAAGTTGAGTGGAAACTAAATAAGACTTGTGTAAAGGCATTTTTGAACACCAAGAATTCAAAGATTCTAAAAGTGTGCAAAGAATTTATAAATGCAAAGAATCAGGAATAAGGCTGACATCAAATTTCCATGGGAATAATGAAATCTAGAAACAATGAAACAACTTCAGAATCTGTGCCAGAAATTATTTGCAATCTAAAAATGAAGATACAACAGAGGAAGAGATTAAAAATTAAACACCACACCTAGAACCCAAAGTAACTGTATCTCAGCAATTCTCTAGACGAGTTTATTTCCTCTAAATGTCATTTACTACTCCTCTAAAATTATCTACAGACCCTCCCCTTTCCTCTTCTCCTATGAAGAGAGCATTTGAGCATCAACCATCTAACTTCTCTTGATCACATGTCTTTTGTTATAGGAAGGTCAACCATGACCCTTCTTGACAGGCAGCAAAGAGGATATCTTCTTTTGAACATCAGTAATGGAATGAAAACTTTTTATATGCAAAGTATCTGGAGTACATATTTTATATGCCAAGTCTTCCACCCAAACAAGAAAGAATACTAAGGAAAACAAGACAGAGTTTAATTAATATCATCCAGCATAGAAGAGATCATGAAAATTCTAAAAACAGTGACAAATGGAACTCCTAAAACAGCAATTATGAAACAAGACTAGAAAACAAGCCAACCAGCAGGTAGAAGAAAGGAGAGTGGAGAATTCAGAACAGACATCCATGATGTTGAGATAAAGACAATTCCAGGGAAAATGGGTAGGTGCTGTCCTGGGCTTTAACTCTGTTACCTGTTAAAAGTGCAGCATGTATTCTCCTCTGCCCTGTCATTTTCCAAACAATCTTACTAACCTCACAATCTAGGTACATCTTTAAAGCCAGGATAACCCTCCCAATAACATCTTGAAGACTAAACTAGTAGAGAAAATAAAATTATTGGGGATCATCACAGAGGGACAAGGGACAATCCTTGTGCCTTTAACATGTTGCTCATTAAAAATACGATCTGTTGTTTTTTTAGAGGTAGTCATCTGTGACTTAAAACTACCTTTGCTAAAACAGTGATTCCTCACTTGTGCCTCTGGATACCAAAAGGTAACTTAAGCACAGTGAAGTTTGGCATTTCCGCCTTCATTTTTGTAAGTTTCCTTAATTACCTTTTATGTTTGAGTCAGATCATTTAGGAAATGTCTGTATAAAGTGATAAGACAAGATTTGATTGCCCTACATTTACCTAACCTGTCTCATCCTTTAATACTGAAGACACCAAAATAAGAGAATTGCAGGGACATTCAACTACTGGATTTTATAACTGGAATGAATGCCCAGAAGTCTCCAGCCATTGTTCTCAACTTGTTGAAATCACCTTGGATTTCAACAGAGGCTTCAAACAACTGAAACAGCTACAAAATAGAGGCAGTCATTTCATGGGAACCAACCTGTCCTTCAAGTCATAAGTGTTGATCAAGAGATGCAAAATCAGGAGTGACTAAGGTCAACTAGACCCTAGTGCATGATAGCACCACATAAATCTTGTCTCTTTTTTTGTTAATGAGTCAGTATGATCTTCTTTTTCAGAGCTGTACCCCCTTTAGCTTCTTATGGTGGAGTCCATTCCCATTTTCTCTTACTTTCCAATTAAAGCTCTTGTCTATTAATTCATGCTGTTGCTTCAGCTTTAAATTCCATTATTGCTGAGCAAGGACCAATTCTAGACAATCACAATATGTCCAACTGAATAGAAGTGTGAATGGATGGATGGATATAGAGATAGTGAGGAAGGCTAATTTATAATAACTAATATAAACTAAGGGATAAGTTCTGCATTTCAATTTGAATGTATTATATGTAAATTATAAGAGGAATTACATTCACATGCTTCAAAAACTGTATGAAAAAAATCTGGTTTTGTGCATGTTTCCATCAATCCAGGTCACTCTACATATCCACATATTTGTGCAAACACACACAAACACACTTACACAATTATTTTTATTACTTTCTTGTATTATTTTTATGTTCCTTAAATTATATGGAAAATTTTATATACTCACTTTATACATATATAAATATAGGTATACAACATGATGACATTCATCATTGGGAATTTGGACCTTTACATGATATATCTTGTTTTTTCCCCATTCCCTTTCCTCTCTTCCACCCCTCCATCTCTCCCTATTTACAAAGGCTTTGTTTCCTTTTCTCCTTCTTTTCTCATGTTTTTTTTTCCTTTCCCTTATTTCTTTTCCCCCACACCCCCTCCATACTTTCCCTTCCCCTTCGGACTTTTTCTTCCTATTTCACATCATCTACTATACATTTTGGTCCTCATTTACACTTTAAGTTTCTCACACCAGAGAAACTATTTGATATTTACATATGTGTGTCTTATTTATTTCACTTAAGAACATGGCATCAATAAGCACTTATTTAGCTGTAAATGTCTCTAGTTTATCATTCTTTATGGCTAAGTAGTACTCCCTTTTATTAATAACCACATTTTCTTTATTCAGACACCAGCTGATGTGCATTTGGGCAGTTTCCAAGATTTAGCTATCACAAACTGTACCACTGTAAACAAGGGTTCACATACATTGCTGTGGTATGATGCTTTCAATTCTTTTCAGGAAGATATCCAGCAGAGGAATAGCTGGGTAAAATGGGACTTCTAATCCAAGGTTTTTGAAAAATCTCCATACTGACTTCCATGGTGGTTACACCAGTCTACAGTCCCACAAATAGAGGACAAGGATTCCTTTTCCCCCACAGCCCCACCAACATTTGTTATTGGTTGATTTTTTTTTTTTTTTTTTTTTTGAGACAGGGTCTCACTATGTAGTTAAGATTGACCTGGAACTCACTATGTAGACCAGGCTGGTCTCAAACTCACAGTGATCCTCCTGTCTCATCCTCCTGAGTGCTGGGATGACAGGCATGTGACACCACACCTGGCCCAGTTGATTTTTTTTTAATCTTTATTAAGTTTATTGGTACATTTTAGGTGTACAATACAGTTACATTCATCATTGGTATCTTGTACCTTTACATGACTTATCTTGGTTCTTATTTTTCCCCATTCCCCAGCCCTCCCTTCACCTGCTCCACACTTCCCTATTTACAGAGACTTTGTTTCCATTTTTTTTCTTTTCTCTTATTTTTTCTTTTCCCTTTTCACCTTTTCCCTATCCCTCCCACTTCCCCTACTCCTTTAGAACTTTTCTTCCTAATAGAGAATATCAAATATACATTTTAATCCCTATTTAGTTTTAGTTTTTCACACCAGAGAAACTATTTGGTATTTACACATGTGTGACTTACTAATTTCACTTAAGAGTATGGCCTCAATTGTCCAGTATCTCCAGTTTCTCATTCTTTATGGTTGAGTATAACTTCATTTTATACAAAAACAAAACAAAAACGTATATTCTTTATCCAGTCTCCAGTTGATGGGCAGTTGGGCTGTTTCCAAATTTTAACTATTACAAACCATGATGCTATTAATATGGGTGAGCATATATCACTGTGATATGATTCCTTAATTATTTTGGAAAGATACCCAGCAGGAAAATAACTAGGTCAAATGGGATTTCTAATCCTAGGTCTTTGAGGTATCTCCATATAGATTTCCATAGTGGTTGCATCCGTCTGCACTCCGACCAACAAGGAAATAGGGTTCCTATCTCCCCACAATGCAGCCAACATTGGTTATTTGATTTCTTGATAGCAGCCATTCTTTCTGGGGTGAGGTGGAATCTCAGTGTTGTTTTCATCTGCATCTCTCAGATGACCAGTGATGTTGAACATTTTTTCTTATGTTTATTTGCTCCTTTTACTTCTTTTTCTGAGAAATGTCTGTTAATTCAGATGCCCATTTTTGAATTGGGGAGTTTGGGGAGTCTGATTTTTTTTTTTTTAGTTCTTTCTATATTCTAGCTAGTAGACCT
This sequence comes from Fukomys damarensis, assembly GCF_012274545.1. Taxonomy (NCBI): domain Eukaryota; kingdom Metazoa; phylum Chordata; class Mammalia; order Rodentia; family Bathyergidae; genus Fukomys; species Fukomys damarensis. The sequence goes on along the minus strand of NW_022900928.1, from coordinate 98,562,743 downwards.
TAGTCTGAGGAACAGCTAGTAAAAATGTTTTCCTCTTAGCTCTGGTGGTGATTCTATGGCAGTGCAGAAGCTTTTTAAAAAGATGAGATCCCAGTTGGTGATTCTTTGTGCTAGTTCCCATGCTACTGAGGATTTGTTCATAAGGTCTTTTCCTATGCCGATATCTTCAAGAGTTATGCCTAACTTATCTTCCAGCAAATTTATTGTTTCTGTTTTAATATTTAGATCTTTAACCCACTTTGATTTAGTTTCTTGCATGGTGAAAGATATAGGTCTAGTTTTAATCTTTGACTAGTTGAAATCCATTTTTTTTTCAACTCCATTTATTAAAGAGACTATCTTTCCTCCAATGAAGATGGTTGGCTCCTTTCTCAAAGATGAAGTAGCTGAGCATGTCTGGAATTGTTTCTGCATCTGCTAAACTATTCCACTGATCCTTTGGTCTGTTTCTTTGCCAGAACCATGCTGGGGTTTTTTTTGTTTGTTTTTTGTTTGTTGGTACCAGGGATTGAACTCGGGCCTTCGCCATTTGCAAGGCAGGGCCTGGAACCACTGAGCTAAATCCCCAGCCCAGAACCATGCTGTTTTTAGCACAGTAGCTTTGTAGTATCATTTTAAATTGGGATCATGATACCCCCTGTCATGTCTCTGTTGCCTTGAAGTGCTTTGGCTATTCTAGATCTCTTCTGATTCCTAATGAATTTTTGGATTGTTGTCTCTAGTTCTGTGAACTATGCTGTTGGGATTTCAATAGGGCTTGCATTGAATCTGTAAAGCAGTTTGGGGAGTATGGCCATTTTCACTTTATTGATTCTTCCTACCTAGGAACAAGGGCTGTCTTTCCATTTTCTTATATCCTCTTCTATCTCTTTCTTAAGAGTGTTGTATTTCTCAATGTAGAGGTCTTTTGTTTCTTTTGTTAGATTGATTCCTAGATGTTTCATTTTGGGGGGTGCTATTATGAAAGGGATTATTTTCCTACCTTCACTCTCAGTGAGTCTGTTATCTGTGTACAAGAAAGCTTTTGATTTTTGAGTGTTTACCTTGTATCCAGCTACTCTACTGAATCTGTCAAGTCTAGAGCCTTTTGGCAGAGTTTTTTGTCTTCTATGTAGAGTGTCATATCATCAGCAAATAATGACAATTTAATTTATTCCTTTCCTGTCTTTATTGAATTAATTTCTTTCTCTTGTCTAATTGCTGTTGCTAATGTTTCCAAAACTATACTCAATAGACACAGAAAAAGCATTTGACAAAATTCAGCACCCACTTATGATAAAAACCCTGCAGAAAATTGGAATAGATAGTCTTTATCTTAACTTGATAAAGGCTATCTATGAATAACCAATAGCCAATATCATACTAAATGGTCAAAAACTGAAAATCTCCATACTAAAATCAGGAACAAAGCAAGGTTGATTCCTTGATAGCAGCCATTTTTTCTGGAGTAAGGTGGAATCTCGGCATTGATAAAATATTTTTAGAGATTAATATTTACCTACCCTGGCTTGTTTTGTTTTGCTTGTGTGTTTATGGTTTGTTGTTTCTGCTGCTGCTGTTGTTGTTGTTGTACTTGTTGTTTTACAACAAAGTCTATGTAACCCTTGCTGGCTTTAAATTCACAATTCTCTTGCCTCAGCTAGGATAATGGCAAGTACTACCATGCTTAGATCACATATTCCATTCTCTAAGACACATAGAGAAGTTCAAGCTTTCTCTCTAAAGGTTCAGTATCTGAATATGCTGAAATGAACCAGTAATAAGCAGACTAACATAAAAAAGCATACAAACTCATTCATGTACATAAGCACAAGTCATACACAAGTATGAGATCCAAGAAAAGGGCCAGATGGTTATAATTTTCATATCTTGCATTACACAAAGGAATAGGGGCATAGGCTTCCCAGAGGTGAGGCAGTGTCAACACAAGCCATGGGAGGTTCAAGAGAGAAGCTGCATGTGGATTATAGGCTGACTTATTATGCAGTGTCCTGGGTAATGGCCCTCAGATGACCATTTGTAGGAAACTTTGGGAACCCAGAATGAGACCCCCAATCTCTTCTTCCTTTGAGAGAAATCTTTCACTGGCAGATACAGTGATTTCAGACAGAAATCCTCTGCTTCCCTTGCTTACTTTACCAATGTAGATAAATGTTAATTTCTTTTTATAAAAGAACTGCATTTCAGAGTCATTCCATTGTCTACAGAGGACTGCAGTTTCTGAAAAACAAATTCAAACTAATACCCCAAATGGTGCTATGGCTTGGATATGATTGGGCCCCACAAACCTCAGGTATTTGGAGGGTTAGTCCTCAGTGTGGTAGTTTAAAGGGTAGGGCTAACTGGGAGGCTGTTAGGCCATTGTGGGTGCTGCCCTTGGGAAGTATTAACTTAGTTCTCAAAGGACCTGTGTTAGTCTCACAAGACCAAGTTGTAAGAGTAAGCCTCTGGCTCCCTATCTGGTAATGTAATCTCCCTCTTGCACCCACTCCTGCCTTGAGGATCTCACCTGAAGCTAAATGCACGAGCTACCTGATTTCAGACTTTTAGCCTTTAAATCCATGAGTTAAATAAACCTTTATTTCTTTCAACTTTCCCAGACTCTAGTATATTATTACAGAAACAAAAAATTAGATTAAAACAGAAATATATTGGAGGTAGAATTATTCTTTCATTGATACAAGGTTCTCTGTGTCTAATGTTAGTTACTGTAAAGGAAAATTTTCTTGCTATCCAAAACAAAACAACCAGAGATCCCTAATGTGGATGTTTTCTTCCAGTTGTGTTGTAAAATGCAAGTCAATAAAGAAATTTATTTCACAGATTCAAGTATAAAAACAGTATGAAACCTTATTCTTCCATATATTGGACCACTTTATTCAACCCATTTCATGGAAGTAAAAACTTCAGTTTATTTCCAACTCTTCATTATGAAGACTTTCTAGAGCTGCTATAGCAAGGCCACCATGTACTGGGTAGTTTAAAATAACAATTCTGTACAGTAGAAGTCCTAATCTAAGGTGGTGGCTAAGCCATACTCTCTCTAAAGGCTCTATGAGAGGCTCTTCCCCATGGCTGAGCTTCTTATCCTGCCTTGTTCGGCATCCCTTAACTTGTAGATGCATCAGTCCAATCACTGCCAGGTGGTCTATAATTGTAGGTACCTCCGTGTTTAAATGTCTCTGTTTTTGTTTGGATAGGACTCATCAAATTATGATGCACTCTGATTCCACATGACCTTACTTTATCTTGATGATGCTGTAACTGCAAAGACTTTAAGGTATTTCCAAATAAGATGATATTCACAGGTACCAGAGATTAGGACTTCAACATACCATTTTGAGAAACACAAGTCAACTCACAACACCTTCCCAGCTAATCATTCTGTTTATTTAAATAGGCTTTTCCTTTCTCTTTTCTTCTAAATTTCACTTTGATCTGCCTCTACAAAGCAAAACTATTCTTATGAAGGCAACTTCTTCAGGAAACAGACCCAACTGTCCCAGAAAAACTGTGCTATGTATTAAAGGTATGTTCAAGTCACAACTCCTGGCAAATGTGAATATGATCTTAGAAATACCATAGGATCTTTGCAGCTGTAACTTAAGGGCCTCCAAGTGGGCAACATCACCATATTTTATAACTGTTTACTGGACTTGATGCCCAAATGTGATAATGATTCCAGCATTAGAATGGATAGAAGAAATACTAGTGTGATTAGAAGATGACATGTTTGAAACCAGGGATTCCAGCATTCTCCTTCCAACAGATACAGTACTCAAAAACAGGGCCAACCCAGATCTTAGTTCTGATATAATAGCATTTTCTATCATTTTGAGGCTACAAAGGTTCCCCCTATGACCAAAATTCATTTCCTAAACCAAAGGGAGTCCTAGATTACATCAAAGGCTATATTACCATTGGAATGGAAATTCCTGGGAGAAGAAAAAAGAGTAGGAGGAAGGGAAGGGAGACGGAAGGAAGAAGGAAAAAAGAAAGGAAAGGAGGCAAGTTGGAAGGAAATAGCAAAATACAGTATTCAGAAAAATCTCTTGTAATGATTGCTACATAAGTAAACCCAGAAAAAAATCCCAGAAGCAAACTATGTCTAAGAGCTTCCTTAAAGACGGAGGGCAGGGACAAGGGGAAAAAATGAGAACCAAGACCTGTCATGTACAGGTACAAGATCCCAATGATGAATGTAACTGTACTGTATACCAAAAATGTACCAATAAACTTAATTAGAAAAATAATGAATGGAAAGGCAGCATTAGCAGTTATTAGTGCAACTTAATGCTTTTCAGTTAGTGGGTGAGTTACACATGCTGAGCAGTGAATTTCCCAGGCTTTCAAATTTAAATGGGAGCAGAAAATGCAAAGCATTCATTTCAGTGGAGTGTTTTCTCTGTGGGTCATGAAGAGAAGCCATTGTGTTATGATTAGGTCATGCTTGACCCACCGCAGGAATGTTTTCTAAGTGACAGAATATTTATTTCTCAGAGACTACACCAGGGTTCAAGAAGGTCTGATCAGCATACATACAAAGGCCTGTGATCTCAACAGGGCTAAGAGGAATCCTCCCCCTCTTTTGTAGGCCCAGCTGTTATTGTTACTCCAGCTGCACTTGGGAAATGACATGACACCCACCTTTTCAACCTAAAGATAGATTAGGAGAGTAATTAATACAGCCTGAATACACAAAAAGAAAATACTGCTTTGAAAAAATACTTTTGCAGGTTTTAGCCAAATTCTAAATTTTAGCATTAAAGCTTTATGCTACCAATAATTTGCCATTTGTTCTCAACCTATCATAATTACTCAATGAACACATAAATTTTCAACTTCAAAAATTATATCTGAACTGATTCATGCCAGCAGGTTGTACGTTTTGATCAGAATCCCACAGGCAATGAAGGTTACCACCAATCTTTGATGTCAAAATTCTCACTAACCCAGCTTCTGAAAATCAGCAAATCCAAACTCAAACAAAAGCATTGAGCAGAATGAAGACTCAGCTATGGCAATCATGGTGTGGACTATAGCTAACCCATGACAGTTAATGCTTTCTCTTCAAATCCACAGAGTTGAAGGAACCTCAAGTGAGAGACTACGGATGTGACACAGGGGCAAAAGTTTGCCCCTTGAGGACTGTGAAGTAGCTGAGATTATTGGATGTTCTTTCTAATGAAATATCAAATTAAAAACATTGAAATTGCCAACAAAGCTTACCTTTGAGGAAAATTTAAGTTTAGCAACATCAGTTCAGAGTTTTTTCTCTTATTGAGTTTATTCATACATTTTAGGTATACAGTACAGTTACATTCATTACTGGGATCTTGTACCTTTACATGACAGGTCTTGGTTCTCATTTCTTCCCCTTGTCCCTGCCCTCCCTTCATCCCCCTCCTCCCTTCCCATTAACAAACACTTTATTTCCATTTTTTCATTTTCTCGTATTTTTTTTCTTTCCCTTATTAGCTTTCCCCTACTCTTCCCACTTTCCCTACATCTTTAGCCCTTTTCTTCCCATTTCACAATGTCAGTTATCTCATTAGGATCTTAGATACTATTAGAGTTTATTCACACCAGAGAAACTATCCAATATTTACACACATGTGACTTATTTATTTCACTTAGGAGTATATCCTCAATATGTATCCATTTTCCTATGAATGAGTCTAATTTCTCAATCTTTATGGCTGAACAGTATTCCATTTTATAGAAAAACCACACCTTCTTTATCCAATCTCCAACTGATGGGCAAATGGGCTGTTTCCAAGTTTTAGCTATTACAAAATGTGTCATTATAAACATGGGTGTGCATATGTCACTATGGTATGATTCTTTTAATTCTTTTGGAAAGATACCCAGAAGAGGGATGGCTGATCCTCAGTAGCATGGGAACTAGCAGAAAGAATCAACAACTGGGATCTCATCTTATTAAGAAGTTTCTGCACTGCAAAAGAAACCATCAACAGAACTAAGAGACAACCTACAACGTGGAAAAAAACTTTTACCAGCTGCTCCTCAGACAAAGGACTATTATCTAGAATATATAAAGAACTCAAAACAATCAGAACCCCCAAATATAAAGACCCAATTCAAAAATGGGCATCTGAAATGAACAGACAGTGCTCAATGAAGTAAAAGCAGCAAGTAAATATATGAAAAAATGTTCCATATCACTGGTCATTCGAGACATGCAGATGAAAACAACACTGAGATTCTACCTCACCCCACAAAGAATAGCTGCTATCAAGAAATCACACAAAAACAAATGTCGGTGGGGTTGTGGGGAGAAAGGAACCCATCCCCATTGTTGGTGGGAGTGCAGACTGGTGCAACCACTATGGAAATCAATATGGAGATACCTCAAAGAGCTGGAACTAGAGGTTCCATTTGATTCAATTCACACGTTATTCATTTATAAGAATTTTTTAGGCAAGAGATCTAATTAAATAACAAGACCTAAAGAACACATTTCTCTTCCTTCCCTAAGAAAAATCACAGACTTGGGTTGGGGGCATAGTTCAGTGGTGGAGCACATGCCTAACAGTTGCGAGGCCCCAGGTTTGAGGCCCAGCATTGCAAGAAAAGAAAAGGAGAAATACAAATAAATAACAAAATGAAAAGGGATAAATAGGAAAGAGGGAGAAGTATAAATATTTCTCCAAACGACAAATTCCATTGTTTTAAAAATATTTCAAAATACATGCTAAACAGTTTCATTTATACAACTATCTTATCTTAGTTCCCACAGTCTGTGTTATTATCTATTTACTCTTTTTTGTAACAATCTTTTTGGTCTATGTCTAGTTCTCTGCTTTGGAGATAACAATACACAGCATAATAATTATTGTCATTCTCTTATTATTTGATCATGAAATTTTGTTTTGTTTTTCATAAAAAAAGAACAGGAGAAAAGTCAGAAAAGGAACCTCTCCCTCTCTGCATATAGCAGTAACAGATCAAAATGAGGGCATAACATCATCGTTGGTTTTATAATAGTAAAAAAATTTACATTTACCAATTGGGCAAGGTTCACAAGGACTTTTCTGTACATTGTTTTTTAAACAGTCATTACAAAGGAACTCATCAGGTTAATATAAGATTAAAGGTGAAGAGAAAAACAATGAGCAAAAAAGGTGGATATAAAGAGTCTTGTTTTTCCAGGTCAGTTTTTGCCAGTACATGTCCATGTAATTAAGGCATATCACTGACTACTGAGCTGAACAGAAATAAGGCATGGGGGAGGAGATGCTATGCTTGCTTATTTACATCACAGCCCTTCCATATATTAAAATAACGAGGTGTGGGACAATCAAAGGCCAGAGTGGAGGTAGCAAGAAGGCAGAAGCACTGACAAGGGCCAAGGAGTTGCCAAATTTTCACAGAACATGTGCTGCTTGGAGCAGCTCTGGAGTGGAGTAGAGGCTGCCTGTGCAGAAGACACCTCCTGCCTGACTGGGACTCACACTGCCTCTCCAGTGACTGCACACTGCACACATCTGCCAATCCCAACTGTACAGGTGTGCCCTGGCATTGATCACTCCAATCTATCCACCCCAGTGATAAACTGGCATTACCAGCTATGTCAGTTTGTTCATGGTGCACCTTCCCTGCACCCTGCTTAGTCCTGCCACCTGCAACCCCTTTGCCTGGGCCATGGAGCATGCCAGTGGAAGGAACCAGGTCCACACCCAGAGATCACACAGACCACCTCTATGTTAATCACTTTGAATTACAACTCCAAAACCAGGAACTGTTAAATTACCCTAGAATAAGGTTTAAGGAAAAAGAATTTCCTACTCATTACTTTACTGCCAGCCATAGGACTTTTAGGCTGAAAAAGAGATCTTGTTTGTTTTGTTTTTTGTTTTTTGTTTTAGGGGGGTTTTTTTGTTTTTGTTTTTGAGATGGGATGTCCTTAAGTTGCCCCAGCTCATCTCAAACTCCTGGGTTCAAGTCTCCTGAATGCTGAGACTATGGAGCGGGGGGGGGGGCAAAAATGCACTGAACAACTCTTAGGGATCTTAGTCCCTCTTCTCTTTATGATTTTTAAGAAAGAGTGTTAGTGTTGTGTTTATTTATTTAATGGTGTTAAAAGTCCACCTGGTGTGGTCTAGATCTAAAATGTTCCTCAGAGTCTCGTGTTTCAAACAGGACTGCACCTTGGGGATGCTATATTCATCAGTGGATTTGTGCATTGATAAGTTCAATGACAGAATTGCTTTTAGTGATAAAGAAATAATGCACAACAGGGCAGGACTTTGACTTTGCCCCCCTCCCCATGTTTTTGGCATAAAATGTAACTGTGCTGCACCCAGCCCAATGTATCAAAATGTTCTCTTCAAGGAATGTAACCGTGTTGATGTTCCTACCCAATGTATCAAAATGTTCAAACACTATAACTGTTAGTACAGGATGTTTCCACCTAAGGTTTCAGGAATGTTCTGATGACTCCAGTGAAGAGGTTCCCACTTCAAGCTATGCCTCTTCCCTGAAAGTTTCTTCTTGACTTCATTTCCCCAATTGTATATAAACTTACTCTCACTACAACTGAGGGTTCAGAATTCAGAGTATGTAAAACTCCTCTTGGCCAGCCAGCTAATAAAAGGCTTTTCTTCACCTCTTCGAGTGGCTTCTGGATTCTCATGTCTTCTAATTGCTGTTGCTATAACACAGAGCTGTCACACTTGGCCAAAATCCTGAGTTGTCTCACTTTCCTCCAACATTAGGAAGTGGGGACTGGTTAGAGGACAGTCACTGGAGACATATCCTAGAAGGGCAATCCCAGCTCTTCCTCCGTTCTCTCAGGTTCCTGGCCACCATGATATAAGCAGCTTTACTAAGTCATGCCTTTCCACCACGCCATTTCTGCCTTGAAGCCAGCCAACCATGGACCAAAACCAATGGAAACGTGACCCAAAATTAACTTCTCCCCTTTTAAATTACAGGTGTCAGATAATTTGTTCTAGCTATATCAAAGTGACTAGTACATTACCCAATACAGCATGAGCATATTGTTTCAACATTTCTTCTGAAAATTTCTCTCTTGACCTGGATGGTAACTACATGTGTTCAGTTTATAATTATTATTGGAATGATTATTAACTTTGATGGCTGCCAACATGGACCTCCAATTCCAGAGAGTTGTGGTAATTGACCCAGGGCCCAGCTTCATTCTGAAATCTGCTGCACTATTTGCACAAGGATGTGCCTATCTCTGGAAGACACAGGACTCCTTCACCTGCCAACTCTGATACAAAACTTCTCAGCAACTTCCTAGCACCTAGACTTCAGGGTCATTTGGGATGAGCCCACTTAACTTTCTCTTTCTCTGAGTCAGACTCTCCTGGAAGCAGTGGCTCCCCAGCCCTTCCTCAAAGCCTTCTCCCCCTTTCATTCTCCAGTCTTTCCCAAAAGCACTTGTAGTAAGTTTCTTGCACATTTCATCTCAATTTTGGCTCTTGCCTCTTTAAATACCCCAAGCTACCACAATCATATTTCCACTCATGTCTTTATGTATGTGTTTTATTCCTCCATATTTAAAAGGGGGTGAAAGAGTAAAACTCTCATACTAATCTGTACAGTAAATAGCAGTGAGAGGAGACATGCAATCTGGTGGTACATCCATGGGGCTGATGATGTTATCGTGTGTAACAGGATTGTAGTTTCAAACACCAAAGAATGATGTTGAGAACCAAAGAAGGATATTTAAAAAGTTTTACTGAAAATAAGGAGAAGGAGAATAGCTCCTGGATTTCTAGGTGGGGGTCATGAATGGCTGATTGCATACCCTGCAATCCAGAGTCACTTATAGATAAGCAGGGCACAGGAATTGCTTAATTGTTTAGTGGAGACCTATTATGGGCAACTCTGTGAAGTTAAAAAGAAGTGACCAACTAGAACTCAACCTCTGTAATCCAATTTTTACATAGTATTTATAGTAAACTGGGGTCTTAGAAAGAAAATTATTATTTTGCATTATAATTTTTCAGAACTCAGGACTTTAGTAGGGAGTATCTGAGCTTCTCTTTAGAAGGTGGGCAGCACTCCATGTTACAGAGGAAGTTTGCTTTTTTTTTTTTTTTTTTT
>NW_022900928.1:98528450-98552632 GCF_012274545.1 Fukomys damarensis | reverse complement strand
GGAATTTTCTTTTTTTTTTTTTTTTTTGTACCAGGGATCAAACTCTGGTCCTTGTACTTGCAAGGCAAGGCAGACACTGGAACCACTGAGCTAAACCCCCGGCCCTGTTAATTTTCTATTTCTCAAAACTTGGAGCTTATTAGAGAGTGTCACCTCTCTAGGAGGGAAGGGCTTCTATCTATGTTGCCTGAAAAAGTTCATCTTTGGTACAGTCTTAGTTCACTGTCTATTTTCTATTTTAATTCCATCACTATGGTTGATTATGCAACTATCTCAAACCCTTTCACTATCTAGCTATCTTACTCATAGGCTAACTAAATTATTTGATATAAAACTGGTGATGAAGTGCATAATACTGTTGATGGAGTGCTCCAGACTATCACAAATCTCTCAGTGCAGCATTTGGAAAATATGATAAATTATGTTCTACTGGTCAATAAATATAAATGATTTGTATTGTATTAAATTCTTGAGAGGAGTTCTTTTGTTTCTCCAACCTTGAAACTTTCCATAAGATAAAACAAACCAATAGTGAAGAAATTCTTTACATGCATTTCTCTGTTTACATTCACAAATACTGTCTATGATTCTAACAATAATCTCACTATTATGTTTTTGGTCTCATTTGACAGATGAGGAAAAACTCTTCAGGACATTAACTGACCTTTTTATTGCTGCTTATCCACTAAATGGGACATCCAGAAAGAGAGAGGCAAGGTCTTTGATTTATAGTCCTCAATGTCGTTGCTTTTCCCTTGATTAGATACTTATATTTTAACAATGAAACTGCTAGTAGATACAACAGTAGATCCAACAGAACTACACAGGCAGATTAGCCTTCTCCTAGCCTCCAGTGAACAGCTCACCTCAAGATATGGTGAATCCTTTTCTCACTCCAGCTCCTAGTATGCGCATCAGACATTATGCACATTAGAAACTAACAAGGGCTCTACCAGGATCCCCGGGATAAGAGATCACAATCAGAGCAGGATCACAAAAATAACAGTGAGAAGAAGAAACAGACCTTTTGATGGCACAGCTCCTCTGGAAAGCCCTCCATCTACCCATTGGCACACTAGAGGAAATTTATCCAGTCAGTAATTTCCAGGATCATAGGTGCCCTTAAAACCAGAAAGTAACCAGCCAGCCGCCATTGCTCAAGTGCCAGGAGGTAGCCTGGGCCCCGATCCACCTCGGGAAAGAGAGCCACTCTGACTCCCGATCCAGACGCCATCACTCAAGCTCTGGGAAGGTAGCCGCATGGGTGCCCCTGAACCCCCATAAGTCCCCCACACACACTCTCAGACCTCCTGACTGTGACAGTCTTTGGACCCACTCTGCAGAGGCAGAGGTGGTCATCAAGGGTATTTTTCTGAGTTCTCAACTTTGAACATCTTTAAAGAAAGGGCGTGGGAAACCTGTAATAGAACGTTGTGGAGTTCAACCATTCAGAAGGTTGGGAACTCAATCTGGGCCTTGCAGCCCGAGGTCAGTCAGCGTCATGGGGTTCAGCCATCAGCTAACTGAGATCAGGGGTCTTGCATCCTCGCTCTGTCTGAGCCATTAAATGGTAAATACACTATATTGAAATTTTGTTCACTGCAGACATGTTCTGTACTGCTTCTTGATTTCAACTTAATTCAAATGATTTAAGGGTGGTAGACTAGTGACCACCACAAGTGGTCAGTGTCCAAGTTGTGCTTGATCTTAATGTGTTGCTGATTGTATCAGTTGGGATAAAGCACTGTGGTTGATTTGATGAGCTGTTTTCTCTGATGTTATGAAGATGAGAATGTCTGTGGGTATTAGAGACACAGAAGCTAGGGTGCAACTATATCAGGAATATTTGGGTGATAATCCAGAGATTAAACCAAGGACAGTCTGACAACAAAAATAAAAATGAGAAAACACTTAAGCAAAACACAAGGACAGACTTCCAGTTCACCAATGGCAAACAGTAGGGCAAATGAGGATGAAAAGGCCGATAGTGAGCCACCAGGACACCCTGAACTCAAAGCACAGGAAGTAACAAAACAGATCGATCAGGCTCTAGAAAAATTCAAAACAAATAATTTCCCAGATAACCATAGAAATAGTGAGCAAAATGGAAGTCATGATTCAAGACTCTAGAGCAGAAACTGACAAAAAAATAGATGAGCTCGGGACCATAATAGAAGCCATGAAGGCCCAGCATAAGAAAGAAATGGAAAAAATAAATGCCCAACATAGGAAAGAAATGGAATCCATAAAACAGATTCAAACAGATATCCAGGAGATTAAATACTCCATAGAAAGTGTACACAACAGAATAAAAGAATGCAAAGATAGACTCTCAGATATAGAAGGTAAGATGGCAGTCAGTGACCATGAAAAGAGAGATCTCTAAAAAACAGTAAGGGATCATGAGAAATCAATCCAACAACTCCTAGATGATGCAAAGAAGAGTAACATAAGACTGATAGGAATATATGAAGTAATAGGAGAAAATACAAATGACTTTAAAAAGCTGTTTGCAGAATTAATGACAGAAAACTTCCCATCCCAAACAGAAGTGAAGAATTTGACATTCAGATAACTGAGGCATATAGGACCCCAACTAGCTGCAATAAAAAAAATCTACATCTAGACATATAATAATCAAGATCCCAGAAAACCAACAGAAGAACAAAATACTACAAGCAGTAAGAGAAAAGAAACAAATCACATACAAAGGAAAGCCCATCAGAATCACAGCAGACTTTTCAACACAAACCTTTGGGGCAAGGAGAGCCTGGAATAAGATATTTCAAGTACTAAAAGAGAATAACCTCCAACCTACACTGATGTATCCAGCAAAACTCTCTTTCAAAATGGATGGGGAAATAAGACACTTCCACGACAAAGAACACCTAAGAAACTACATGAATATCATACCAGCACTACAAGGAATTCTAAACAAGATCCTAGAAAAAGACAATGAAGGCAACAACACCATGAGGCTCAACAGAGCAAATCAAATAGGCATGGTGATAAATTAAAAGGAGAAGGTGAAAAAGTAAAAAGAGTCAACAAAAGGCCAATAACATGTCAATAACAAGTCAGTACATATCAGTTTAAACCAGCAATGTCAATGGCCTCAACTCACCAATCAAGAGAAATAGACTGGCAAAATGGAATAAGGAGCAAAATCCAACAATATGTTGTATACAAGAAACACACCTAGTGCAAAAAGAAGACCATAGACTGAAAGTGAAAAGATAGAAAACAATTCTTCTTGTGGCAGGAGCCGAGAAAAAAAACAGGGGTAGCAATCTTATTTGCAGACAAAGTAAATTTCAAACCAAAACTGAAGCTAGTATTATTGATGTAGGACGGTACTGTATCATACCTTGATGAATGTAAAATATCTAGCACCTGCTTTATGATACATAGTAGGGACTGTGCTTTATCCGAGCTACATTTAATGATATTACTCTAGAATGTTCTCTTCCCAGATGATTATTAAGGTGCTAAGAAAAAAAAATGGTGCCAGGTACCACAACAGCAACAGAACTTTGCTGTTTTCTGGATATTATTCTTTTCTCTTTTTTTGTTTGTTTGTTTTGTTTTGTTTTAATGGAATGTGCTGAATGTCTATAATTTTGTTCAGATGACTCCAGAACCTGGAAAAGCTGTTGCTGCTATCGATGCCTAACATATTAGTCTTTAATGGTGCTGCCAACTTTGGAAAAAGTCATCCCAATTTACTGTGTTGAGTTGGCATTGTACAGAAATGGACAGCCATGTTGGTATAGAAATGTTAAATTTATTTTTTTTTCATGTGTACAGGTGTAACACGTACTAAATATGTGAGGTCATATCTACATGGGTTTGATTACAGAAACTAATAAAGTATTCTCTAAGTAATGAAAAAACGAGTAAGATAAGATTATAAGAGCAAGAAGCAATTTAAATATGTTCAGGGACCATTTTCATCTCCAGAATTAAGCATTATTTTAATGTTACATCATTGCCTTTTCTCTTTTATTTTCCTTTTTAGTTTTATTTTAGGATTCCCTATTTTTAATGTTCATAAAGAGATTTCTTTAACTGAAATGCTGAATAGTTTCTTTGGTATGAAAATCTATAATAGTACACAGGATCCTAATGAGATAATTAATAATGTGAAATAGGAAGTAAAGGGTTAAAGGTGTAGGGAAAGTGGGAAGGGTGGGGGAAAAGTAATAAGAGAGAGGAAAAAAATATGAGAAACTGAAGAAATGGAAATAAAGTGCTTGTAAATGGGGAGGGGAGGAGGGGGTGAAGGGAGGGGAGGGACAAAGAGAAAAAATGAGAATCAAGACCTATTATGTAAAGGTACAGAATCCCAATGGTGAATGTAACTGCATTGCATACCCAGATTGTACCAATAAACTCAATTAAATAAATAAATAAATAAATAAATAAATAAATAAATAAATAAATAAAACCTGAACGTAACCAGGGAGTAAGAGAAAGAGAACACCACATGAGCTACTTTTGCAGGTAGAACAATGTAGAAAACTTCTGGAAAATCTGTTGTTAGGAAAAATCCCTGCCATAAACTACTCTTCCCTGCTGTAAACACAAGCTCCAGATTTCCCAGTTGGGGCTGGGGATTTAGCTTAGCGGTTCGGTGGCCTGCCTTGCAAGTGCAAGGACCCGAGTTCAATCCCTGGTACCAAAAACAAACAAACAGATTTCCCAGTTGTATGAACCCTTTACCTCAATCTACATACTCTCCAGTAGCTGTTTATGTCATAACCCTCCATCCCCAGAGACTGAAGCTTCAGAGCTTCAGTAGCCAAACCATGTTTGCTGCAAGTCCATTTGCCCCACCCAGAGAGCTTTACTCTCAATAATCTGGTGTACTGAGGCAGCCGGAAAATTCATCTAAAGTCCAGATTGCACTTGAAGGAAACTACATAGCCCTGATCATTGGAAATTGCCTCAGACCTGGTAAATGGGAAACAAATAGCTTGGAAGCATGTATTGAAACTATGTAACAGCAGAAATAAAATAATAGTTATAATAAGTATGGCTAATTATAAAAGAATATGTTTTGATCTTTGATGTATTATTATTCATAATGCAGACCAGCTGGACAAAGGCTAAAAATGGATTGATGGTTACTGGATATATTTTTAATATATACAAATAGTGCCCCCTGTAAGTCTGTTTTGGGAAAATCTGATGTAAAAGAATTTATAGCCATAGAAGAAGGTGTCAAGAGAACAAAGAAAAAGGCACACAGATCCAAGACTACACAGAGTGTAATTTTTATTGGCAACATATAAACAGAAGCATGGTCAAAGGCAGCAGAAAGATCCATGGATCACCACAGCTTGGTTCAGGAAGAGAGAGAGCTTGTAAAGTGATCTGGATAAAAGTGGCTTTCATCCACATTGGAATGCACCTAGCTTATCTCAAGCTAAGATCAAAGATGTCAGGCACATTCCTGGAGCTGATGGTGCTGTGGTCCAGTTATAAAGCTCTACATACCACCCTAATGGTTTTACTTATCTGTGGTGTGCTAAGAAACTATAAGAGGAAGCATGCCAGGGTTACCGAGGGGCAATCGTGGTGGTTACAATTTAAGACAGCTGCAGTTGGGTTAAGTTGAATCCTTATAAAGCCCCTGTACAGCATCTGTTCCTAATTCATTATAGTTTTCAAGTCCTACAAAATAGCCCATTGAAACTAATTAACTGGGGCAGTGCCTCTGACATAGTTTGAGGTTCCCAGAAAATGTAGTATAATACCTGAAAAACTAAAACCAGTGGGTTTTACTTGTCTTCACCCAAAGTAGGAAAACGAACCAGCTTTGTGAAATCCTGAGTCCTTTATACTAGCCATGCCAGCATCCTGTGCATTGTGTTCCTTTCTGAACAAACACTTGCCACATAAATGATAAAGCCTAGGATTTAGGTCTGAAGAATTCAAGCAAGAAAAATATGTGTGCTTGAAAATCCTTTTGCCTCAAGCAGATCATTACTTTATGGTGACTTATTTTGTAGAGCAAAGGAAATATGAAAAAGAATCACAGGGCTAGAGTTGGAGTTAGTAATACAGCATTTGTCTAGCATGTCTGAGGCCCTGGGTTGAGCCTCAGAACTGAAGAAGAAGCAGCAGCAGAAAAAGAAAAAGGAGGAGATGAAGAAGGAAGAGAAAATAAGAAATGCATCTCAATTCTTTCTGAAAGGAGCTTCAGAACATCTAGACAATTTTTCATATGGGCTTGGAATACTCTGTTCTTTTCTATTTCTCACTAACTCCGTGAACAGCTGTTCAGGATGAGAACCACATGAGGTCTTCACATTTAAGAGAATGTCATTCTTATTACAGAAATCATTATAATCTTCTATTTTTGTGCATGTTTTTGTTTATAATTTTATTGACCCTAAAAATGGGTTTTTATGACAGTTTTTTTGGCAGATGGCAGTAAAATGTCTTATGTTACAAAATCAGTATATTAACAGTGTTCTAGAAAGTGAAAGCAAATGTTTTAACTGGTTGAATTTTGTCAATTGCTTCAGTTTAAACAGGAGAAATAAGTACAATAATAAATTTTAATGATCTAAAAGCAGCTCATAGGGCCAGGGATTTAGCTCAGTGGTTCTGCCACCTGCCTGGTAAGCACAAGGTCCTGAGTTCAATCCCTGCACCAAATAAATAAATAAATAAATAAAGCATACATACATACATACATACAAACAGCTAATATAACCTTTCTTTCTACATAAGGAGATAATTTGCCAGTGAATATACTGATTAGGTGGTATCATGAAATGTATACAAAAATCTCCTATTGCTAGGATACTAGCTAAACTTCACATTTCATATAGTACTTCACATATTCAAGAATTTATTAAGTATTTATTATTGTACTCAAAAGGTATTGGTGAGTTTCTCTAAGTCCTATGATTATGAAATGGATTACAGGCCAGGGCTGTAGTTCAGTGGCACAGCTCCTGCCTGGCAAGTACGAAGTCCTGAGTTTGATTTCTGGTACAAAAAAAAGAAAGAAAGATGGATCACTATTAATCAGCTAATATTCATTTACCACAAAAAAATCATGAAACAGTATTATATTAATATAAACTACAGATTATTAAAATAGTTATCCAGTATTTTATAGCAATTTTAAATTTTTATAGAAATTGTATCAGTGAAGAAATAAATTTAATTATGATTTAAAGTGCAATATGCATACTATTTTTCACTTATTATTAATTTCCAAGTTGTTATTATTAAATGATACTAAGCTAAATGCTTTAATGTTAACCTCTTATATAACCTTTCCCTAATGTTAACCGTTTATACACAATGGTCAAATCAAGAAATTTAGTGGTAGAGTGCTTGCCAAGAATATACAAGTCTCTGGGTTTATTCCTTAGCACTGAGGCAGAAAGGGTAAAGAAGGAAAGAAAGAAAAGAAAGAAAGAAGAAAGAAAGAAAGAGAGAAAGAAAGAAAGAAAGAAAGAAAGAAAGAAAGAAAGAAAGAAAGAAAGAGAGAGAGAGAGAGGGAGAGAGAGAAAGAAGGAAAGAAAGAAAGAAAGAAAGAAAGAAAGAAAGAAAGAAAGAAAGAAAGAAAGAAAGAAAGAAAGAAAGAAAGAAAATACAATTCTAAGATATGATCAAAGTTATCCAAGGTTATCCATATCTTTACTCTCTAGACTGGATTTTTTTTCCTTCCAAGCTCTTTACACTACAGTCCCTTAAAGATATTATAGGCCCATAAATTAGCCTACTTGATAAAGTCAAGGGCAGCAGCCTGACCTTAACATAAAGAAACAGATTCAAGTACTCTAAAGACTTTTTTTAGGTAAACAGCTTAGATCATCCATCTCAAAGAATTCCTCCAATATTACATATATATCCTCAACCCCGGCCCAGAGGGTACCTCACCCAAAAGCACCAGCACTCCTGTCTCTGTGTGTACAGTACTTCTTTATTCTGATTCATGAATCAACTTTGCCTCTTCAGGAAGCATCTCGAAATACTTTTTTTATAAGAGTTTATGAACCTACTCTGTGAGGTTGAAGGGTGGGTGGAGGTCCCATCTCCTCCTTAGGAAATCTCCCCAGATAGCACCATCAAAATAAATAAATAAACAAACAGGAAAACTAATATTGACATAATACTATTCTTTTCTTTTTTGCTACTAGGATTGAACTCAGGACCCTGTGTTTGGAAGGGAGGTGTGGTACCACTGAGCTAAATCCCCAGCCCTGACATAATGCTATTCTAATCTGATAACCTTATTCAAATTTACCAGTTGAGATGTGAGAAACTGAAATAAGGGACTAAACTAGGACTAAAATGTGTGGTAGATATTGGGAAATGAAAAGAAAATGTTCAAATGGAAAGAGAACAAAGGAGGAAGGAGGGAGAAAGGAAGGAAGGGACAAGGAAAAAAGAGGAAATAGAAAGAAAAAATGGAAACAAAGCTATTGTACATAGGGAGGGGAGGGAGTTTTGGAGGAAGGGGAAAAATAGGATGTACCATGTACAGGTGCAAATTCCCTATGATGAGAGTATTATCATGTATGCCTAAAATGTACAAATTAGTTGTGCTATAAAAATAAATAAAATTTTAAATTGATAAAAGAACCAAATTTACCCGTTGTTCTAATAATATCTTTTTCTGTTTCAGAAGCTAATCCAGGGTCCCATTTGCCTTTAGTTGTCATGTTTTTTTAGTCTCTTCCAACTGAGGATAAGTTGGGATTTGTTTTGCTATATTTTGTTTCTCCTGACCTTGGAAATTTTGAAAAACACTGACCAGTTATTTTGTGCAATGTCCTATAATTTGGAGTCATGATAGAATAAAAAATATGTCTAGTCATTGTCTATAGTTCCTGGCACTGAGCTCCTGCAATGCTTGGAATTTCTTGAGTGTTAGAAATGTCTTTGTTGTACTAGAGAGGTTACATTTAATCCTATGTAACTTCAGAATATGGGGTGGTTGCCAGAAAAAAAACAACTACATGATTGGAGGGTTAGAATTTAGCCTTATCCCCAAATTCTGAGGAGGGAAAGGGCCTGGAGAGTGAGTCCAGCCACCAATGGCCAATGATTTTATCAATCATTCCCATATGATGCTATCTCAATAAAATCCTTTTTTAACAAGAAGGCTCTGTTGTAATCAAATACATGTTCAAGAAAGCTGTTATATCCAGCAAGAGCTTGGGAACTCTGAGTTCCCTTTCCCAATTCCTGATTCTATGTATTTCTTCCATTTGGCCATTCTTGAGACTCAGACTTTATAAGCTGTAAATGTAAGTACAGCACTTTTCTCAGTTTGATAAGTTTTTCTAGAGAGACTTAAGTGTGGGTAGGTTGTGGGAATCCAAAATTTGTGGTTACTGATAGAAATGTGGATTCACTGGGGATACCCAAGAATTGCAGCTGATATGTGAAATGGTACAATCTTGAGGGACTAAATCCCTTAACCTATAGGGTCTGTGCCAACTCCGGGAAGTGTCAGAACTAAATAAAATTTACAACGCTTAGAAGGTATAAGACAATTTGGTGTTGGAACATTACACAAAGGACTATCTCATATTTCTTCACAAGTTTGGGGTATACACTTCTGATAATAGCACAGAATAGTGAATCATTTTGAGATACAATATTGCTATGTCTCATTTTGGGAATGTTAACTTAGGTGACTTGGCTGGAAGGATTGCCATGTTTCCCTATCATAAAGTTATGTTGAGTCCCCATGCTCCATCTATTGCACTGTGGAGGCCCACAATGCTCTGACATAGCCTGTATTGTCCTGTGACCTGCAGGGGTAAGAGATCCACAGGGACAATGCTAGAAACCCTGGATCCAACTGAGGATAAGTTGGGATTTGTTTTGCTATATTTTGTTTCTCCTGACCTTGGAAATTTTGAAAAACACTGACCAGTTATTTTGTGCAATGTCCTATAATTTGGAGTCATGATAGAATAAAAAATATGTCTAGTCATTGTCTATAGTTCCTGGCACTGAGCTCCTGCAATGCTTGGAATTTCTTGAGTGTTAGAAATGTCTTTGTTGTACTAGAGAGGTTACATTTAATCCTATGTAACTTCAGAATATGGGGTGGTTGCCAGAAAAAAAACAACTACATGATTGGAGGGTTAGAATTTAGCCTTATCCCCAAATTCTGAGGAGGGAAAGGGCCTGGAGAGTGAGTCCAGCCACCAATGGCCAATGATTTTATCAATCATTCCCATATGATGCTATCTCAATAAAATCCTTTTTTAACAAGAAGGCTCTGTTGTAATCAAATACATGTTCAAGAAAGCTGTTATATCCAGCAAGAGCTTGGGAACTCTGAGTTCCCTTTCCCAATTCCTGATTCTATGTATTTCTTCCATTTGGCCATTCTTGAGACTCAGACTTTATAAGCTGTAAATGTAAGTACAGCACTTTTCTCAGTTTGATAAGTTTTTCTAGAGAGACTTAAGTGTGGGTAGGTTGTGGGAATCCAAAATTTGTGGTTACTGACAGAAATGTGGATTCACTGGGGATACCCAAGAATTGCAGCTGATATATGAAATGGTACAATCTTGAGGGACTAAATCCCTTAACCTATAGGGTCTGTGCCAACTCCGGGAAGTGTCAGAACTAAATAAAATTTACAACGCTTAGAAGGTATAAGACAATTTGGTGTTGGAACATTACACAAAGGACTATCTCATATTTCTTCACAAGTTTGGGGTATACACTTTTGATAATAGCACAGAATAGTGAATCATTTTGAGATACACACAATATTGCTATGTCTCATTTTGGGAATGTTAACTTAGGTGACTTGGCTGGAAGGATTGCCATGTTTCCCTATCATAAAGTTATGTTGAGTCCCCATGCTCCATCTATTGCACTGTGGAGGCCCACAATGCTCTGACATAGCCTGTATTGTCCTGTGACCTGCAGGGGTAAGAGATCCACAGGGAGAATGCTAGAAACCCTGGAGCAATGATGTTGCTATGACCAGTAGTAGTTCTCTTCTTGCAACTCAGCCACCCAGTCAGATGCTATTATGCTAAATGGGTTGAAAAGGTAAACAAAGGCCAAAATAATCAAAGCCAAGATCGCACCTCAGGAGAGCATACACTAACTAAAGAGATCTCCATATTAGCACAGAGTTTTTGTACCCTGATTGATACACAATGCTTAGCATGTACACACACATGGGCATACATTCACGCATGCTAGAAAGGAGAAAAGAAAGCAACAAGGTGCTTCCAAAAGTTCTTACCTCACCAAAATCTGATCCCATAAGCACTAATGTGGAGGAAGTAGAAAACTAAATGGCTAAAATATTTGAAGGGATAAAAGAAGAAACAAAAAACCCGGATCAACAAGATGTTCACTGAGCTCAAAGTGATGTAAGTAAATAGATGAGGCTTAATTGATAAAATGATCAGTATGCTTAAAAATATACAAACAAAAAATTGGATGAACTAAGATAATACAAGATATGAATGACTAGTTCAGTAAAGCATTAGATACTACAGAAAGATATCAAAGAGAAATCCAGCATAAAAAATATCTATTGAAAGTAGGGCCAGCAGAAATAGTCAATGTGAGGAGACTGTCAGAAACAGAAGATAAATTGATGCAAAATGCATTCTCAGAGATACTTTAAAACAAGAGACCATGAAAAGCGGACCCAACAGCTGCTAAGTGACTAAAAAAAAAACTAACCTAAGAATTATAAGAGTTAAAGAAAGATCAGAAGATAGCAGAAAGGGGGGGGTAAAAATTATTTACTAAAGACATAGCAGAAAATTTTCCAACTCTAGGTAAATTAGGTATATAGAATGTCGAATAGCTGTGATCAGAAAAGAACTTCTCTGAAACATCAAAGTTAAAATCCCAGAGGTCTAGTATAAAGTATTCACTAAAAAGCATCAAATAACTTATAAAGGAAAGCTTATCAGAAAAATATCAAATTTCTCCACATAAACTTTAAAAGCCAAGAAAGCTTAAAGGTTTTTCAAACTGTAGAAGAACACAGCATTCAAACCAAATCAATATCTCCTGCAAAATTATCCTTCAAAACTGATGATAAATAAGGACTTTCCATGACAAAGAGCATGCTAAGAAATGTGTGACCACCAAACAGACACTACAGAAAATATTCAAAGAAATCCTAGACAGCCCAAGCATGATGGCACATGCCTATAATCCTAGCACTTGGGAGGCTAAGGCAGGAGAGTTGCTGTGAATTCAAGGCTGGCCTGGAATACATATTGAGTTCAAGGCTAGCCTGAACTATATAGAGAGCCCCTTTCTTAAAAAATAAAAAAGAAAGAAATCCTAGTAGATACAATGAGACCAATAATGCTAAAGATCCCAAAGGAAAAAAATACACCAAGCAAGGTGACTAGTTAAGCAAAAGGGAAAAACCAAGCAACAGAAAAATAATGCAATGACATAAAAACTCAATATATTTTTGTAACAACTCTCAATCCAAATGATTTTAACTCCCCAGTCAAAGGACAAAGATTGTCAAATTGGGTCAAAAAGCAAAACCCTGTATACTGTATGTTGTGCACAAAAGACATACCCATAAAAGAAGCACACAGAATGAAGTCAAATGATGAAGAATAATATGTCATGAAACAGGAGCCCAAAAGCAAGCAGGAGTGGCTATCCTACTTTCAGACAAAAGTCCATGCCAGAACTGATCAGAAGAGACAAAGAAGTTGACCATGTACTTATAATAGAAAAAAATTTAACTGGAAGGGATGGCAATTTCAAATATATGTGCACTAAATGCTAGTACATAGATGTTTATAAAACAAATGCTACTGGACATAAAAGATCAGATAAACATCAACATAATCACACTGGGGGATGTGATAACCCACTATCACAACTAAAAACATCAACCAGAAAAAAAAATCAACAAATATCAGAATAAAACCATGCCTTTGAACAAATGCACTATTATCTAAAGAGTATTCCACACAACAGCAACAGAATACACATTTTCTCAGCAGCACATGAGGCTTTTTCCAAAAGAGATCACATCTTGGCTCATAAAGCATATTAAATAAATGTTTTAAAAATCAAAATATGGGGAGGCTGAGGCAGGAGGATTGCTGTGAGTTCATGACTAGCCTGGACTACATAGTGAGTTCCAGGTCAGTCTCAAGTACATAGTGAGACCCTGTCTCAAAACAAACAAACAAACAAACAAAAAAGAATAATAAATAAATAAATAAAAATAATTTCATGTATAGTATCAGATCATAATACAATAAAACTAGAAACCAGCAGCAAAAGAAATCACAGAAACTAACCAAATATCTGAATATTAAATATTACACTTGAGTAATCAATGAATCACAGAAGATATCAAGGAAGAAACTAAAAAGATCCTAGAATCAAATCAAAATGGCAGCACAATAAATGATTAACTATATAGGACACAATGAAAGCAGTCCTAAGAAGAAAACATATAGCTGAAATGCCCACATTACAAAAATATAGTTATCCCAAGTAAATTATCTAATGATGCATTTTGAGAGCCTAAAACAAGAACAAGCCTGATCTAAGACTTTACAAGGAAGGAGATTATAAAGACCTGAGTGAAAAGTAATAAAACTGAAATTAAACACACAAAACACACACACACACACACACACACACACACACATGCACGCACATGAATCAAATAGGTAGTTCTTTGAAAGGATAAACAAACTGAGCAAGCCCTTAACAAAAAATTGAAAGAAAAGAGCCACATCAATGCAATTAAGAGTGAAAAAAGAAAAATCAAAATGAATACCATCAAAATCAGAATATTCAGAAGGTTATAAGTGATTAATTTGAAAACTTGTATTCTAAAAATTGGAGACTCTAGGAGAAATAGGTAGATTTCTAGACACATAAGAATTACCAAAACTGAACTGAGAAGATATAAAAACCCTGAACAGTGCCATAATGGGCAATAAAATTGAAGAAGTAATAAAAACTCTTTCAACTAAGAATGGATTCTCTGTTCAATTTTGGAATTCAGGGAAGAATTAATGTCAATACTCCTCAAACACTTCTTGAAACTGAAATGGAAGGAACACTGTCAAACTCATTCCCTAAAGCTAGCATTACCCTGATACTGGACAAGGACCTAAAAAAAAAAAAACCCAAAACACTACAAACCAATTTCCTTAATGAATGAACATAGATACGGAAATTTGAAACAAGATACCTTCCAACAAAATACAATAAATTATTTAAAAGACCATATCTCAACCCAGGGATTCATGTTTTTTTCATTCTAGGGAATTAGTGATGGTTTAATATATGTAAACCAACGTTATAATATACCACATAAACAGAAGTAAGGATGAAATGATCATCTCAATAGATACCTTGGACAAAATCAAACATCTATTTATGATTTTTAAAAGGTAATAAAAGTTGGAATAGAAGGACCTTATCTTAAAGGGTGACAAACCTGCCATAGACATTATACTAAATGGGGAGAAACAAGGCGTTTTCAGTAAATTCAGGAATGAGATAAGGATTCCATTCTCACCATGGCTATTCCATAACACATTTGAAACTTCAGGCAAGACAAAAATAAATAAATAAATAAATAGAATGCAGATAAGAAAGGAAGAAATCATGCTCACTTCAGCAGCACATATGCTAACACTGGAAGAAAGGAAAAAGTCAAACTACCTTTACTTAACAAATAACATATCCCAAAAAACTCCACAAGAAGATTCAGAAATAATGTCAGTAAAATGACAGAATACAAAATAAACACACACAAAATCAACAGTGTTCCTATGTACCAAGAGTGAGCCCACTGAGAAAGAAATCAGGAAAATGATCAAATTCACCATTGCTTCAAAAAATAAATATCTAGAAAATAACCTAACCAAATAAATGAAAGATGTCTGCAACATAAATTTTATTGCTCTTTTAAAAAAGAGATTGAAGAGAACATTAGAAAATGGAAAGACAGTGGGAGAAGTGGAGTGCACCTGCAATTCCAGTATTCAGAAGGCCAAAGCAGGAGGATCAGAGAGGTTTCAAGGCCAGCCTGGGCTACATAGTGAGACCCTATCTCCAAAGGAAAAAAGAGAGAGAGAGAGAGAGAGAGAGAGACAGACAGACAGACAGACAGACAGTGAGAGAGAGAGAGAAATTTCCTGGTTTTGGATCAGTAGAACTAATGTCATCAAAATGGCCATATTATATTTAAAAATTACATATGCATTTAATGCAACTCTCAGCAAAATACCATCATCTTTTCTCAAAGAACTAAAAAAAAAATTGTAAAATTTATATGAAACAAAACAGACCCAGAATAGCCAAAGAAACCATGAGCAACAAGAGCAAAGAAAAAGACATTACAATCCTATACTAAAAATTATGCTAAAAAGCTACAGTAGTAAAAACAGCATGGTACTGGCACAAAAACAGACATGTTGACCAATGGAATGGAATAGGGAACGTAAAAACAATGCCAAGTACCTCAGCCATTTGGTTTTGTTTTTTTGTTGTTGTTACTGTTGTTGTTGTTGTTTGTGCTGGAGATCGAACTCAGGACCTTTCACTTGCAAGGCAGGCATGGGAACGACTGAGCTAAATCCCTGGCCCTAGCCATCTGATTTTTGACAAAAGTACCAACAATATACACTGGAGAAAAGATAGCTGTTTTAACAAATGGTGCTGGAAAAACTGCTTATCTACATGCAGAAGAATGAATCTTGTTCCATATCTCTCAACCTATACTAAAATCAAATCAAAATGGATCAGAGACTTACATATAAAAAAGAATTGCTGGATCTGCTGGAAGAAAAACTTAGCAAGATTCTTGAAAACATAAGAACCGGCAAGGACTTCCTGAACAGAAACCCAATTGTATAAGAAATAATACCAGGACTTAACAAATGGGATTACATCAAATTTAAAACTTCTGCACAGCAAAGGAAACAAACAACAGAAGGAATAGACAGTGGATAGAAGAGGAAAATATTTCTGCCAGCTACTCCTCAGAGGACTAGTATCTAGAATATACAAACAAACTTAAAGAAATTAGACCTTCCAAAATAAAAAATATAATAAAAACTGGGCAACTGAAATGAATAGACAGTTCTCAGAAGAAATGCAAGCCAGATGTGGTGGAACACAGCTGTAATCCCAGCACTCAGGAGACTGAGGCAGGAGGATTACCACAAATTCGAGGCCAACCTGGGCTACATAGCAAGACCCTATCTCAAAAAAAATTAAAAAATTATAAAGAAGTACAAATAGCCAATAAATATACTAAAATTGTCTAGCGTCTTTGGCCATTAGAGAAATATAAATCATAAAACACAGATTCCATCCTACCGCATAAGAATGGCCATTATGAAAGACTCAAAAATAAATGCTGGCCTGATTGTGGGGGAAAAGGAACCCTTCTACAGTGTTGAGGGGGAATGAAAACAAGTTCAGTCACTATGAAAATCAGTATGGATACACCTCAAAAAACTAAAATAGAAATTCCTTTTGGCCCAGCTGTCCCTCTCCTGGAAATCTTCCCAAAAGAGATAAAAACTATTACAGCAATGCATTCATACCCATGATTATAGCAGTACTACTCACTATAAATCATGGAATTGCCCTATATGCCCATCTGCCCAATCAACAGATGAGTGGATAAAGAAAATGTGATATATCACCGCCATGAGGAAAGATAAGTTTGAGTTATTTGTAGGAAAATAGTAGATCTTGAAACACAAAACTAAGTGAAATGAGCCACAAAATGTTCAATATCACGTGGTTTCTCTGAGAGACCCAAAACAAAAATAATTTTTGTTTTTTGTTTTTTGTTGTTGTTTTTTGAGACAGGGTTTTGCTATGCAGTCCAGGATGGCCTTGAACTAGCAGCAATCCTCCTGCCTTGGCCTCTTGAGTACTGGAAATACAAGCATGCACCACCAGAGTAAAATAAGAGTTATGTTAAGAAACAGAGAGGTAGGGGTTGGGGATTTAGCTCAATGGTTCCACCGCCTGCCTCACAAGCGCAAGAACCCGAGTTGGATCCCGGGTACCAGAAAATAAAAGAATCAGAGAGAAATCTGAAATCAGAAGGGGAGCTAAGAAAGAAGGAAGAGAGAGATGGCCAGGGGTCAGGGAACATAAAAATGATTAAGATTCCTACCTGAATGTACCAATAAATTCAATTTAAATTTTAAAAACTTATTAAGATTCAATATGTGTGTGTATCAACTTTCCAAGCTGAATGTAACCACTATGTATCACAAATACATACTAATAAAATTTTTGTTAAAAATAATGTTTTCTTCAAACCTTTTATTTTGAAATGTTTCAGATTCTAAAATTAAATATTAAGCTATTCTGTATGTTGTTCTTAATGTCAAAAGGATTTTTCATTTACCACTAAAATAAAACAAAATGAAAGATATTTAGATCATTGAGTAAATTTAGAGACAAAATAGGTTAACTCAGAGGGAATAAAGGAAAAACCTCAGAATTAGTGTTTTCAGTAGATTCTAGCACTGATTATGTCACAGATTAGGCAGAAGTTCTCTTTTATTTCCATGTCAATCATAACTAGAAAACTGGAAAAAAGAAAAACAGTTTTCATTAAATTAATACACATTCTGTGGATCATACTACACATCCATATAATTTGAATAATGGAAACTCCAGTTGATAACTACTAACATAAAGTTGTAGGTAATGTTTTAGGAAAAATTACACACAAATTCTTCCAAATGACAAAAAATATATTAGTAGCTTTTTCTAGTTTACTCTGTATTTTGGCTCTACGTCAAAATCTTTGTGAATAGAAAAAATGTCCATACAAACATTAAAAAAATAAAATGAAAGATTTGCAGTATTTATCACAGTCCTTTAGAAAACATGAAGAAAATTAAACACATCTTAATAATAGTGCTAGGCATTTAAAATTGAAATGTGATTTTAAAATACAGCTACAATTATTAATGCCACAAAGCATACCATAGTAAAATGAAACATTAATGTGCTGTTGTTAAACATATGAAACTGGTGATTCATTTTTGATGGATAATGTAAGTATTCAGAAGACCATCCAAGAATTTTATGAGCATAATAATAGGAATTTATACTCATTCAGCAGAAACCACAAAACATATTAACATTATATAGAGAATATTTTCTTGGCATTCAAGCATCAACACCAAATTATATATTACTCGAGAAGGATATGCCGTACTAAATACCAGCCAACCACTGCAGATGCAACCCTTTATGCAAGCTGTATGGAACAGATTATAATTATTACTAGGTTTCTAGATTTGAAAAGGAATATATGTTTGTAGGTGAACATTTCGTGGGAGTGTATTTCTGTATGTATAGAAAAAGGTGATATCATTTTTAAGAATGCTGTTGAATCCTCCTCCATAAAAACCCATAACAATCTATCATTTAAGCAATGTATTTGAATCAGACTTACCTCACAAAGGAGATCCCCATCTTAAAAGACTTTACAGTGTCTCCCAGAGTGGTTATTCAAGGAATGTCCCTATGGGCAGGGAATTGGTGAGATCTGGGCAAAGTTTAGGGATAGTGGACACAGCAAGTCTTCTAATAAGTGTGGAGAAAGCAACTACTGTACTGGTAGGACAAGACTCACACTTTTCTTGCAAGACTGGCTATTGCTAGAGAGAGGCCACTATTTGCCTTGATAAATCGGTTTTCAGGAATTTCCTGAAACAACTGATAAAGCTAGTTATTTATTGATTCACAGTCTTATCTTGCTGGGCTAGAATTTCCTAGGGTGGGAGAACAGTTAAGCTTTGTTGATACAGATAATATCAATTCTCAGAATGCCTACAAAAACTGAATTTAGAAAAATAATTAGAATGTCCAGGATATGATAATAACTAAACATGAATATGGCCAACAAGGGATTCCAACAACAAATTCCTAATAGAATATTTCTAGGTTTTCATATTTTTTTAACTTTAACTTTTTTGGGGGGGCACTACAGTTAGAGTTTATTGAAAATAATTTTAGAAAAAAGAAACTAGGAGACATTTTTTTAAAAAATTGGTAAGAAAGTCAAAGAAGTCAAAAGTCTATTAGAAATCATTATAATAGTCATACCTTTTGCAACACAAGCTAAACATAATTTATAAATAATCTTTTTCTTTTTTCTTTTTTTTTTTGAGACAGGGTCTCACTATGCAATTCAGGCTGGCTTTGAACTCGCTATGTAGCCCAGATTGGTCTCAAATTTGCACCAATCCTCTTGCCTCAGCTTTCAATGCTGAGATTACAGGATTGAATCACCATGCCCAGTTTTATAAATATATATTTACTCAGTATATTTGGCATAACAGCTTAGGTAAAAGTAAGGTTGTATGTAAAATGATACATGAAAAAAAAATTCAATATATATAATGCACATATATATATTTCAATATATATGATTGTATCAAAGCAATTGATAAATTATTAATTTAAATAAAGCTGTTTTATTTTGGAAAAATATACTTACACTAAACAAATCACAGAGCCATTTGACACTGACAGCCACTCTCCCATATAGGCAATGCTGGTAAAAGACAGACATTTCAATTCACCTGAAATTCCAGTATAGGATCCAAAACTAAATTTCAAACTTAATTTTCTTTTTCAATAGTGGACACATTTTCAAAAACTTTTGTAGTTCTCGGAAAAAATTGCTGTAGCAATTGACAACAGAAATTTTTTTATACCTTTACCACTTTAAAGTTTATTAAAGATATGCCATGACACAAGAAAAATTGTATATTTCTTTAGAAAATAAGACCCTGGAGTATACTGGTATTAAAAGTTTTCTGACTATGAGAGTAAGATGTATAACTTATAGAGTGGTTTGTTAAATGCTGGTGTGGATTTTTTTTAAAAATCCTAGTGATTTCAGAGGCATTCTCATTAATTCTGATTTTTATAAGTAAAAGAATTAAAAGAATTTTTATAATTAAAGAATTAAAAGAATAATACCACAGTGATATATGCTCACCCATGTTTATAGTGGCACAATTTGTAATAGCTAAAACTTGGAAATAACCCAACTGCCCATCAACTGAAGACTGAATAAAAAAGATGTGTTTTCTTTATAAAATGAAGTGCTATTCAGCCATAAAGAATGAGAAACTAGAGATATTTATAGCTAAGTGGATGCACATTGAGGCTAAACTCTTAGGTGAAATTAATAAGAAACACATGTGTTAATACCAAATAGTATGTCTGGTGTGAAAAACTAAAAGTGTAAATAAAGATCAAAATATATAATTGATATTGAGTAATAGGAAGAAAAGGTCTAACAGAGTAGGGGAAGTGGGAGGGATAGGGGAAAGGTGAATAGGGAAAAGAAAAAATATGACAAAAGGAAAAACAAGGAAACAATACCTTTCTAAACAGGGAAGGGTGGAGGGGGTGAAGAGAGGGCTGGGAATGGGGAAAAAATAAAAACTAAGATAAATCATGCAAAGGTACAAGATCCCAATGATGAATGTAACTATATTATATACTTAAAATGTACCAATAAATTTATAAAAATTAAATTTATACCACATATTCAAAATTTAATTTATAGAATTTATATAAAATGACTTCAAGCTTGTTATGTTCTTTATTATTAATAGATAACACTATTTTGTAAAAACTATAAACATGAAAAAGAAAAATCTCAAAGGAGGGACACCTTCTTAATTCACACAAGGTATACATACAAATTAGTGCCAACATATAGTTCTCAAAATATTAAAAAGATACTTCTCAAACAAAATGACAATACATCTACATCAAAGACTTATTCAACATATTTAAAGTGACAAATTATTTCAATTCTCTTTCATCTCTGAAGACTTTAAAAATAAATGGAGGAAAGGTAATGCTGCAATAAACTTGTTAAGTTGTATACAACTATAGAATGGTGTATTAGCTTCCCCATTCTGGCACCAAATACCTGACAGCTTACAGGAGAAATGGTTTAGTTGACTCACGGTTTCAGAAGTTTCAGTCCATGGTCAGCTCCAAGACAGGAACACCACGGTGAAAGGGTGTGGTAGAGCAAATCTGTTCATTCCATGGTGGCCTAGGAGCAGAGCAGAGGACAGCACCAGAGAGGAAAGGAACAGAGACCAAGTAAAAACCCAAGTTCAAGCCTCTAGGACCCACCCAGATAAACCCACATGTGTGCTTTATTACATTCCCAAGGTAGCTCCCAAGTTAACTCAGTTAACAACTAAGTTTAATCCTCACAGGTGGTTAAAATTGTACAGGGATAACAAGGCCATAACCATCATAGCCTTAAAGAAAAGCATTATACCAGATTAGCTTTACAAATCACAAATTCTCTGGGTTTTAGTGAATTATAGCGGCAAGCTTAAGTTTTCTAAATCAGATGGGCTTGTTAGAAAATGTTCTGAATGTGGCATTAATCAGTTCTGGTCTTATTTTCAAGTTTTAAATAAATAAGGAGGTAATGGTACCCTACACACTAAAATAAAAGCAGCATTTAGCACTTACTTCTTTCAAAAACAATATGAAGTGAAATTAATTCAAATCCTCAAAGCACAGAAGAGTAAGATTTACTAAAGATGTTACAGTGAGATAGAAGAAAGAAGTCTTGCAAGAAGAATGTATTTTTAAAATCCTATTGGATACCATGGCTCCCAAACTTGGATCCACTCAAGGCCTCCTCTAAGCCCCTCCCCTAACACTTTCTGCACTCCTTCCTTTTTTCAAGTTCAAGGAAATATGGACTCCTCTGATGTTTCATTCTCACTCCTGGTGCTGTCTGAGCCAGGTGAGTTCAACTAGTGACTCATGGGCAACATGTGGTCCTGAATAGCCAGTAATGCAGCCTAACAAGATCACAAACTTTTTAAACTATTATGCAATTTTTAGCCATATTTTCCATGTCTCATAGACAACTATAGAACCCTGTGTAGGGAATGATGCAATGCAGTTTCATTCCCATCTCCTGTGCCCCACAACCAGTCCAATCAAAACCCACGTGTCAGACATTGCATGAGCTGTGGGACTTGGCCAATAAAAAGGAGTGATCACTATTTGTATTAGTCATATTTTTCATTGCTGGAAAATACCTGATACATGAATCTTAAAGAAGAGAGGTTTATTTCAGTTTATAATTTCAGAGGGGTTCAGTCCATGGACAGTTGGCTCCAAAGTAGAATGATGACAGAGGAAAGCTGTTCAACCTACAACAGCCAGGAAGCAGAGAACAGAAGACCCAGAGTGGGAGATACACCCCTCAAAGGCATGCCTCCAATCACCTGTCTCCTTTAACAAGCTCCCAATTCCTAATATTATATCTTGCAAGGAGCTCATCAATTGATTAATCTCCATAATCAAATCACTTTCTGAAAGCTCCACCTATGAATACATAAGACTTTGGGGGGACATTTCAAATCTAAACCAGAACAATGACAAAAATATTTCAACCTGTCTATCCATGTGAAGATAAGCATTTATTAAATTTATCCTTATTAAGTAAATTTTCTTATTTAGTTATTGAAGTTGGGCTTGTGTTATTTTATAAAATAATTCAATAAGTTAAAGTAGTTTTTAGCAACTATGATACAGAAAGTACAAGGATATATCAATTTTTTGTTCATGTTATGATAATTACATATACAACATTGCAAATATTAGAAAAGTATACGATGGTTGTTTGTTTTTGGTTTGTTTGAATCAGGGTCTAATTCAGGCTGGCCTTAAACTCACTACATAGACTATACTGGCCTCAAACTCCCAAGGATTCTCTTGCCTCAGGCTCCTGAATGCTGAGATTACAGGCATGCACCACCATGCTGAGCACTATGACTTATTTTTATTAATTATTGGAGTATATACAATTATAGTCAGATACTCAATTCAAGAAAAATTGGTATCAAAGAAAATTTTAATCACATCTCTTTACTAGATTTTTTACAAGACTCTTATGCCAAAGAAAAATATCCCTCGCTTCACAATCAAGCCCAACTCCTGTCACTGCTTTTTGACAGTATATACCTTTGTAAACAACTGATTTCAATGATGAAGCACATGGAGGGTAAAATTTGGTCAAAACATTCTGACAAGCACATTGAAAACTCACTAAGAATTGCAACCACTTCCCAGATAGCAATAAATTAATTTCACCAAAACAAAGTTAAATATCCCACTAGTTTAATGTTTATGTTGCTTTTTTCTTAGTGTCATAATAATAAAGGAAGTTTTATTACTTATACACATAATCTATATTATATATATTTTATTCAACCTGAAACAGTTCTTCACTCAATGAAGTCCAGGCAACCCAAAAGGCTGGACAAACATGGTCTAATAACTAAAGGACATGTCACACATTAAGATTTTAAATAAATGAATTCCAATTTTCTTTAAAGTTTGTCTTTTTATTGTCACTACTGGTCAAAATGGATCTACCTTGCCTCAAAAATTAAAAAAAATAATAAAATAAAGACAAGACAGGAACCACCACAGGAAGGAGAACCACGCCTGCTCGTGACCCAGCTGCCATCGCTCAAGCTCCAGGAGGTATCTGTAGGGGCGCCCCGCACTCTCAGACCTCCTGACTGTGCAAGTCTTTGGACCCACTCTGCAAAGACAGAGGTGGTCATCAAGGGTATTTTTCGGAGTTCTCAACTTTGAACATCTTTAAAGAAAGGGCGTGGGAAACCTGTAGTAGAACGGTGTGGAGTTCAACCATTCAGAAGGTTGGGAACTCAATCTGGGCCTTGCA
Organism: Fukomys damarensis; assembly: GCF_012274545.1. NCBI lineage: Eukaryota > Metazoa > Chordata > Mammalia > Rodentia > Bathyergidae > Fukomys > Fukomys damarensis. The sequence continues at coordinate 98,528,865 of NW_022900928.1, read as the reverse complement.
GCCAGAGGTCAGTCAGCATCATGGGGTTTAGCCATCAGCTAACTGAGATCAGGGGTCTTGCATCCTGGCTCTGTCTGAGCCATTAAATGGTAAATACACTATATTGAAATTTTGTTCACTGCAGACATGTTCTGGACTGCTTCTTGATTTCAAATTAATTCAAATGATTTAAAGGTGATAGACTAGTGACTACCACAGGTGGTCAGTGTCCAAGAAGTGCTTGATCTTAATGTATCACTGATTGTATCAGTTGGGGTAAAGCATTGCCATTGATTTGATGAACTGTTTTCTCTGATGTTATAAAGATGAGAATGTCTGTGGGTCATTAGAGACACAGAAGCTAGGGCACAACTATATCAGGAAGATTTGGGTGATGATCCAGAGATTAAACCAAGGACAGTCCAACAACAAAAAT
>NW_022900928.1:98526942-98527439 GCF_012274545.1 Fukomys damarensis | reverse complement strand
CTGACAAAAAAAATAGATGACCTCAGGACCATGATAGAAGCCCTGAAGGCCCAGCATAAGAAAGAAATGGAAAAAATAAACGCCCAACATAGGAAAGAAATGGAATCCATAAAACAGATTCAAACAGATATCCAGGAGATTAAACACTCTATTGAAAGTGTAAGCAACAGAATAAAAGAATGCGAAGATAGGCTCTCAGATATAGAAGATAAGATGGCAGTCAGTGACCAGGAAAAGAGAGGTCTCTTAAAAACAGTAAGAGATCATGAGAAATCGATCCAACAACTCCTAGATGATGCAAAGAAGAATAACATAAGACTGATAGGAATACATGAAGTAGCAGGAGAAAATACAAATGACTTCAAAAAGCTGTTCACAGACTTAATGACTGAAAACTTCCCAAACAGAGGGGAAGAATTTGACATTCAGATAACTGAGGCATATAGGACCCCAACTAGCTACAATCAAAAAAAATCTACACCTAGACATATAATAAT
>NW_022900928.1:98520477-98525804 GCF_012274545.1 Fukomys damarensis | reverse complement strand
TATATATATATAAATTGAATTTTGGGAAACTTTAATGGTGCTGCCAACTTTGGAAAAAGTCATCCCAATTTAATGTGTTGAGTTGGCATTGTTCAGAAATGGACACAACCATATTGGTCTAGAAATGTTAATTTTTTTTTCCATGTGTGCAGGGGTGACACATCGTACTAAATATGTAAGGTCATATCTATGTATATTTGATTACAGAAACTAATGAAGTATTCTCTAAATAATGAAGAAAAGAATAAGATAAAACTATAAGAGCGAGAAGCAATTTAAATATGTTCAGGGACCATTTTCATCTCCAGAATTAAGGATTATTTTAATCCTACATCATTGCCTTTTCTCTTTTACTTTCCTTTTTTGTTTTATTTTAGGAATCCATATTTTTAATGTTCATACAGAGATTTCGTTAACTGAAATACCGAATAGTTTCTTTGGTGTGAAAAATTATCATAGTATACAGGATCCTAATGAGATAATTAGTAATGTGAAATAGGAAGTAAAGGGCTAAAGGTGTAGGGAAAGTGGGAAGGGTGGGGGAAAGGTAATAAGGGAGAGGAAAAAAATATGGGAAATTGAAAAAATGGAAATAAAGTGTTTGTAAATGGAGAGGGGAGAAGGGGGTGAAGGGAGGGCAGGGACAAGGGGAAAAATGAGAATCAAGACCTATTATGTAAATGCACAGAATCCCAATGATGAATGTAATTGTATTGTATACCTACATTGTATTGTATTGTATACCAATAAACTCAATAAAAAGAAAAAAAAAGACCAGATAAATAGGCTTGTTTTATTTCTTGCACACTGACACTGTTCCATGTTTTCACATTTGTTATCTCATTTAATCTGTACTATAAGATAGGTTCTCTGTTACCATAGGTGAGATTAAATATCTGAATCTCAAAGAGGCTAATATCTTACTGGCAAAAATAAATAGCAAGACTTTGATTGAGAATAAGGGTTTAAAGTACAATCTGGTGCTGATTTCTCATAGCTCAGCTCAAAATCTTAACATTTTTGTTTTGCTAGTGGATCATGTATTTGTGCTCAACCTGAGATGCTATACAGAGCCCATTAACTATTTATCTCTTCTACTTCAACATTTCTTCTTCTTTTGTGTGTGTGTGTGTGTGTGTGTGTGTGTGTGTGTGTGTATGGTACTGGGGATTGAACTCAGGACCTTGCACTTGCCAGGCAGGTGGAGCACCACTGAGCTACATCCCTGGCCCCAACTTCAATATTTCTTAATTTCAGCACTATTGGCATTTTTACAGAAGTCTGTCCCATGCATTTTAGGATGGTAGCAAAATCCCTGGTGTCTACTTGTATTTGATGCTACCAGAAATTGCACACATGCCTTTCCAGGACCCTATCAAAAATGGATCCAATTGAGAACTGCTGTTTCACTCTATGCTGAATTTCTTTGGCGAATGCATCCTCTGTGATCCCCTCACTCTGTGAAAGTGCATGAAGTCTGAACCAAGACAATCAGCTAGTGCCCTCCATTTGGTCACCTGGACTTCGCAAAGGGTGCTCACCTACAGTAACTGACATTCTTGTTATGAACTTTTATCTGTTCTTGGAGTGTGTCCAAAACCTCCTCCCATTGCTTGATTCTACAAGTTAGCCCCTCCGGTCTGCCTGATTCAGTGGCTATTTAAGACCAGGAGTTAAAATTGAATTAGCTGCCCAAGAATGATTTATTGGGGGCTTCTAGAAATGTCTCCTATAACTGGATTAACTATTTTGATTAATATGGCCTGTCAGTTTGTTGGGAAGAAAGGGAATCGCCATTTAATTTATTTATTCAGTTAATTTATTCAACTAAATAATTTATTTGAATCCATTCATTTATTTGTTCAACTGATACTAGGACTGAGATGACTTATTTTGGGATTAAAATGAACAGAAAATGACCAGATTGGTTGTGAATTTAGACTCAGGCTGAATCTCAGTAAAAAATAATTTCATATCCTTTATTCCCTGGCAAATGTAGCTCAGTTAATCAATAACCACAATTTTTAGGGGCTGTTTATATTTTTTTTCTTTTTCAAAGAACATGAGACATTTTTTCTCTCAATTTCAAAACCTATTTTTAAAAAAATCCTTGTGAAACCTTGATGCTTATATGATGGTGCCTTTCAGTCAAACAAGAGAGCCATTCAGTAGTGTGTCTATAGAATTCAGAATAACAAATGTGTGTCATTGTACACCCATGGTGGATTTCCTGTGTGATGGGGAAGAATAAGAAGAGACAGACCAGAGGGCTCACTTCACACTAGATTTCTTAGGAAGCTTGTAAAAAGGATTTACTGTATTTTGATTAATCCATCTTTCATCCACCTTGAGTGTCTCCATGGCAACTGGATATTTGTTTCCCAAAGATGGGCTTTCAGACTGTGGAAGGTTCATTCAGCTCCATACAAACCCCCCTGTATTCCCGAGAACCACATCTTTGAAATTCAGTGTGCATAGACAACTACTCCCAAACCCTGTCTGTGTTACTGATGCCAATGCTGCTATCATTTTATCAATGACAAGACATGATCGATTTTTAAGCAATTTCTCAGTACCAACATAGACATCTGTTTCCCCTTTATTCCTCCAGCACATTAAGTATTTTAAGCTTCACCTACAGGAGGCCAACATTATGGGGGCTTTTTTTAAACAGAAAAAAAAATTGTCAAATGTTTAGAGTATTTCAGGACATGGGTCTGCAGTAGTCAACCAATTGTACGCTTTTGTAAAGGAGAAACAACCACTCATTAAAAATCATCTCTATCTTAAAAGACTAATAGAATAGAATCTAACCAAGGGATACTAACATTAAAAGGTACACATTTTATAAATGAGGTCACAAGAATTGCCCAAGGGTGTCATAAGAGTGAAAAATGGAGCTGAGAGCTGGAGATGTTTCTCAGTGGTGGAGACTTGCCTAGTATGCATGAGGCCCTGGGTTGATCCCCAGAATGGGGGTGGGGAGGGAGGAGAGGAGAAACGGGAGAGAAAGAAATAAAGGGAACTGAAATGGGGAGCAAGAGGAGACCCAAAGACCAAAGACTCAGCATATAGATCTGCTGATGCCATGCCACGAGGCCTCTCTCATGGCTCCCAAGTCAGCTTGAATATTGCTTTAATCATTAGCTGTATGTGAGTGATCCTCCCCCTGGAAACAACAATCTATTCCTTTGTCTCCAAACTCTCTATTCTCCAATACAGAAAGATGACACGGATGGATGAATGGACAGATGGATGCATGAGTGGCTAAGTGAAAAGCTGTACATTAAAAACCTATGGCTGGGGGTGTAGATCAGTGGTAGAGCACATGTTTAACATGCAGAAGGCCCTAAATTCAAATTCTAGCATGTACACAGACAGACAGACACACACACACACACACACACACAATTTTTAAATTTTATGTCCCCAAAGATATTACAGGAGACTTCAGTTTATATACTTTTTGTTCTTCTATTTTATTTTCTTTTCATAGCCAGGACTTATTTTCGTAACCAGCCAAAACGATTATAAAAATTCAATTTTAGAAAAAAGACTAAATAATAATAATAATGTCTTCAAAGTCCAAAGTATACATCAAAATAAATGTATTTCTGATGTAAAAAATAACACGACCATTTATTTTATTGTAAGTAGGATTTGCACAATTTATCTCATTCTTTTTTTATTTAAAAAAAGAAATCGCAAGGGCTTTGTAATGACTTTATTAATGATTAAAGTAATAAAACCAGGTTATTTTACCCTTATTATGGGACTAATAATTTCAACTTTTTTTCCCTAAAAATAATATTGAATTAGTCTGACACACAATTTAAGAATCATAACTTGAATTATTGGAATTCATTCGAGAAGCCCAGTCTCACTTAAAATTGCTTCTGTCTGTGGAGTAATAACTGTGATCGATGACCTGCAGCTACGCAGCTCAGCAGCTCCTCCATCTCTGAGGGAGAGGTCCTTTTGTGTGTGTGCAGGAGTGTATTTCTTGAACATTCTGCAACCATTTTCAACAGAGGCTAATTTTGAGCCTCCTGTTCAAAGTTATTTAAGAATAGGCCAGTATATTTCAATTACATGGATCAATTTAGATCATCTGTAAGACAAAGAATCTCACTGAAGATTGATGGTTTACAAAAGAGTAAAAACACATGCAGGAGAGCCTTCCTCAGTATGCCTGCTTCTTTGTCATTTTGGGCCAGAAGGAAAAATTGATTTCTACTGGGAAAACAAGTTTGTCAAATTAAGAAAATTAATACCGGAAGTCTTAAATTAGTCTCCATGTTGTTTTTCAGGAGTAAATATTTAAATAAACTTCCAGATAAAGTAAACGCAGATTTTAGTCAGTGCCTCCCCAACATCTCTCTAGCATTTTTATTCCCCTCCTAGTCCTCTCTTTTCCTGCCATTGTGCTTACCATTTTGATTCATTTTATTTTCTTTTTTTCTTTTTCTTTTTCCTTTGCTACCATGGATCAAACTCAGGACTTGAGCTTGTTTGGCAGGTGCAGCACCACTAAGCTAAATCCCCAGCCCTTGATTTATAATTTTAGAAGCAATTATTAGACACAGCCTGCAATTGGCTACAACGTATTTTGTGTACAGTACAGGGTTAAAGCAGGAAACTTCAGAAATGTGCTGTTATCTTGTGAGATACTTAACTCATATCTTTCATTTATGATCACAAAGTAATTTATGATTATAAATAAATATTTGCAAAGAAAAAACTGAACTGCATGGGAGTCTTGGTCATGTTTTTATCTCAAATATAATTTTGAAACATGGATTATCTTATGTGAAAGAAACTTCGAAGGCTATTTCCTATCTATTTCCTACAATAACGTAGCCTGAGGCCTGAGTCTTACCCAATACTCATTCCTTTCTATTCTATGCTTTCCCACAAGAAAGGAAGAAAGGAAAGGAATGCACAAGAACTGCTTCGTTTGAACACAGTTTGGTGAGATGAATATTATTATCAGGATTAAGCAGATAAGGAAACCTAGACTCTGAGAAATTACATAATTGGCCCAATATCACACAGCAACTACAAAGGAAAAAAGTGAAATTTGAAGCTCAAATATTAACCTGGTAGATTCCATAAGCAGTGTGTCACTACCGACATCCACGTTTAGGCTATACCTAAAGGCAATGATGAAAAGATAATATTTTACTGACAATGTGGAAGGATCCACTGACGGAAAGTGAAACCACACGTCACATGAGACAAAAATATAGTGTAATTATTCCATAGATATTTATGCTACTTTCCTCAGAGCCCAAAATTTCTTATTCTTAAAGATATCTGAGGCGGGG
>NW_022900928.1:98496209-98520462 GCF_012274545.1 Fukomys damarensis | reverse complement strand
TAGGTCAGTGGCACCGCACCTGCCTCACAAGCGCAAGGTCCTGAGTTCGATCTCTGGTACCAAAAAAAAAAAGACATCTTGTTCTCTTTATGTTATTAAAAAAAAACGTAATATTCATTGGAAAAGTTCATTAATGTCTGCCGACCAAGGCTATATATTTTGAAATGCTGCATAAATTGTATTAAAAACATTTTTGTTCCAACTCTCCATGAAGAATGTAATCATTATGTACTAAAACACATACTGTTAAAAATAAAAATTAAAATTTTTGGAGGAAAAACACATAGCCAAGTTAATAAATAAACAAGACCAAAAGCTCCAAGATGCCAAAAACAGAGCGAACTTAAAATCTAAGCACCACTTGAGATTGAAGAATCACAAAACAGCCCAGAGGGTTGTTGGAGATGGATGCGAGGTACAAAAGCTGGGGTCAAAAGTGCTGGTCACTGAAGTTCATATATTCAGGTTAATTTGTTCACCACTTACCAAGCCAAATGAGGTCATTCATTTTCGTTAAAGGGGAAAATAATTTATTTAAAGCTAGCTCCATGGAAATGGAGGGGCCTCATCACCCAAATCACCATCTCACCACGTTGGTTGGTTAGGGTTTTTACTATAGGGACAGGGAGGGGAGGAAATACCATGAGATAATAGACATGCCCAGGCTTGTTTTCTCCCTTCCCCTGGGCACTGACCTCCTGATGCCAGTATCTGCATATTCTGTTCATTCATCTGGGCTGAAGACAGGAGGGTGTATTGGTTATACAGAGGGCAGGAAGAATTTTGGAGAAGCCACTTATCTCTAAAAACAATCTAACTTCTAAATTTCCATCTGCTGTGCTAGTTAGAGAATGCTGTTCATGCCCTTCATGCATAGAGCTGGACCAAGGCCATGTGGTCTCTGGAATGGAGATTCAGAAAACACCATCCAATTAAGGTAGAAGAATATGAAGGAAAATGTCTACATGACTTAGGGGAAAATGACTTCATAAACAAAATTTGAAAGTATAAGCCATAAAGTAAACCATCGGTAAGTGTAATTACACTCAGATCAAGGATTTCTATTCAATGAAGAGCACCAGGGGCAAGGTAAGGAAGAGGACATATGCATGTTTGTGGGATCTGTGAGGAAAGGGTTTTGGGGTGTTTTGTTTTGTTTTGTTTTGTTTTTTGGTAATGTGGATCCAACTCCAGTCCATTCCTTGTGCATACGAGGCAGGCAGCAGAACCACTGAGCTAAATCCCCTGCCTTTGCAGTCTTCTTTTCTATTACGGAGAAAAGAGGAACTGGGGACGGAAGGAAGTCACATGACCAGTGCCTAACCTCCTGGAGAAAATGCCAGTGGCATACCTTCTGGCTAATGGTATTTGCTACAATGAAGGGCTTATCTATGGAATGCTTTCAATAGGAAAACCCTGATTGCTTAGGATGGTTTATGGCAAATAAGCCAGAATTTATAGATTTATGGATATGGCTCACTGGAAAGTACCACATAATAGTTACAAGAATCTGAGTGCAAATTGGAATTTCTTCATGACCTCAAAGACAAATATTGATTTATCCCATTTCTAATTCACATAATTTAATCACTCAGTTACACTGTGCCAACTTTCTCCACCATAAAATTACTATTTTTCTCTTTGTAATTAATATAGAAATATACCTTGAAGCTATGTAAACATTCTGTTTGTCATCCAATTTTTACCAATTTAACACCTATTGCTGATTGTACCCTAAAACAATTAGTCTGTGGTGATTACCAAATGGAGACTTCTAAGGATGGAATTGTTTGCTGTATATTTTTTAGCTTAGTTTTCATTTTTCTGTAAAGAAGACCTTTCCCTTCTACATTTACTTATTTATATGGGCAGAGATTCATTAATTCTTATTTTATTCTTTCAGTTGTAATACACTATTACAGTTATTTTTATATATAATTTAGTCTTAAAATAGACAAAGCAAAACCAGGCAAAATAACTATGAAACTGAAATAATCCAAAGCTACTTGAATCTCTGTAAATCTCATCTATGAAGAAAACCATAAATCACCAAGAATATAGATGTGAATAATGTACTTACGTGCTCTTGTTTTTTTAACTTTGGCTTTTCCTTTTGTTTGTTTATTGATAGATAGGTTTTTTTGTTTTGATTTTGTTTTTGGTACTGGCGATTGAACTTGGGACCTTGTGCTTGCAAGGCAGGTGGTAGCACCTCTGAACAAAATCCCCGTCAATGTGCTTAAGTGTTCTAAAACCGATATAATATTGCATGCAGGGATAGGGGTTGTAGCTTAATAATAGGGCCCTTTCCTAGAATGCACAAGGCATTTGATTCAATCTCCAACACTGTAAAAAAACAAACAAACAACAACAAAAAAAAAACACAAAAAAAGCCTCAACAAGTTAAATACATAAAAATACATAGTAAAAATACATAGTTATGTATGTAAATATGTAAAAATACATGTGTATGGATGAAAAAGTGATATTTTTTCCTCATCCATCTCAAAGTTCACCACTGATATCCCTATTACAAAAGGCATATCAATAAGAGACAAGCACAGTATTGATTTAATCAGCTTTATGGGACATATTCAGAAATGAAGGCTGGGGGAAAAATATTTTTATGCTCAGTCTGATGAAAGAAGTAGTTAGTTAAGAGAAACATGATTACACAAAAAGGATATGATCTAACGGCAATGGTCTGAGGTAGAACCCAGAAAGGCCTGTTTGTTCCATTTCTTCTTGCCCTGTCTGTGTGGCAATACTTCCTCCCAGGAATGGGACAGAATCTCTCAGCTTTCAAAGGATTGTGGGTCAGAGACCTGTGACCTAATTATCTTTTAAAGTTTAATAGGTTGCTTTAGGGCAGAGGAATTCTGGCTGTTTGTTTGTCTGTTTGTTTTTGTAGTGCTTGGGATCTAAACCAAGGCTTTGCACAAGCTAGGCAAGTGCTTTACCACAAAACCACGTAACCAGCACGGGAGTTCTAGTTTCTGTGACCTACCTTGAGGGAGAAACAAAGGGAGAGAGTGAAGAGACCAAAGCACCTAACTCTGGGGTAACATGTTCTAAACCTTGACAAACACTTATATAGCCTTTACACAGATTCATCTATTATTAATATTTTATCTCATTTATTTTATTATTTTCTGAATGTGTATTTGTAAAATTTATCCTGCATTATCTAAGTGGAACTGTTATGCCCAGATCACGATATCCCTCCCCAAAGACCACCAAGGAGTCGAGTCCGATGTAATCACACGAGGGGTTTATTGCAAGCCCGAGCCTGGACTCCTGAACCTCACCAATACAACAGTTCTGTACCAAGAGCCCCAAACCCGATTTCAAACAGGCTTTTTATCAGCAGAGAAGCAGGTCTAGGGGCTTTCCAAATGGGTCAGTGCTTGATTGGGTAACATTTTGCAAATGCAGGTGTGTTTCTATTCTATTGGCCAGGGCCAGATGTCCCTCCCTATCCTAACCACAAGTTCTTGCATGATTAGCAGAAAAGAATATCTGGCTACAGTTTACAGGAACAGTCACGGGTTTTTCTGAGAACTGGGTCAAAAGGGCACTCTGAGGCTTTTCCAGTAACTGGGTGGTCGCCTGACCACAAAATGGAGTCATTTTTTCAAAATGGAATCAGTTTGGTCTCTAAGTAACTACACTCATAATAGTTTTTTACCCTTAAAAATTTCTATGTATATTTTCTAAAAACAAATATTATCTTATATTTCATTCACAGTTATCATTTATAAATTTACATATGTACTTTAATTTACTGTGTATAATTTTGTCCAATACTACATCAGTCTAGGGTTAGGTATTAAATTTAATTTTTATTTATGATTAGCATATTATTGAATGCTTTTTTAAACTGTCCAAATTTGACCACAGCATGGTAGAATTCAACCTCCAAATACACACACATATATACATTATGGTTAATTTCATACATATTTTGAAACTAAAAATCAAACTAAACTATTACCCATGACTGGGAAAGAAAAAGTAAAAATTAGAAATATTTCATATTGAAGTCCAAACACAAACCAAAGTCATTATAGTTTAAGTTTTTTGTAGAATACATTAAAATTTAAACTTTGAGAAAACTTAGTCTTAGAAACACTTTTGAAGAGGTGGGCATGTTAGTGCACACCCTGTAATCCCAGCACTTGGGAGGCTAAGGCAAGTGGATCACCATGAGTTCAAGGCCAGCCTGAATGACATAGTAAGACCTTATCTCAAAAATACAAAACAAAACAAAAAAGACACACTATTGAAGACATAAAGGGTAAAAATAAATTGAAATTTCAAGAAAAAAATTTTAAAATAACAAGTAAGCAAGTAAATCAACATAATTAAGGAAGAATGAATCAAGCAAGAGAATTAATGAAATAGATCAAAAAAAAAAAAAAGGAGAGCTAAACAATATAGCCAAAAGCAGTGTCCTTAAAAAAAGGTGAATTTGGAGATAAGCCACTAGAAAATCTAAGCAATAATAAAAGGAAGGAATTTCATAGTCTGTTTCCTGTGGCTATAACAAAACACCTGAAGCTAAGTAATTTATGAAAAATAAGTTTGGCTCACAGTTCTTATAGTTTCAAAGCCCAAAAGCCAGGCATGAGCATCTGCTGCACCCTAAGCCGGCAGAGGGCTTCACGAGGAGAGGCAGAACAGGGGGCAAATATGGGTCTCCTCTGTTACAGAGCTGGTAAAGCCAAAAAGGCACCCAAATCAGGATGTCATCTGATCCTCCTCTCCCCCAGAAATAGGAAGTTAGGGCATGGTTTAAACTGGCTGCAAAGAGAGGCATGAAAAGATCCCAGAACACATGCACAGAAGGGCTCACAGAACCCTGCATGTGGACTTCTCCAGAGAATGCCAGCAGGGCTTCTAATGAAACCTGGTTGTGATGTAAGTGTGGTTTAATGTGAGACAGAGAAAGTCACACCTAAGAGCTTGCCTTGGAGCTTCTCCTAATGATAGCCTACCGTATACTCTGATGTTTCAATGATAGCAAGCAGCCAACTATGGCATATGTGCTCTGGGTTCACCGCCACTGCTCTAGGGTGTACTTTTGTCTTTATTTTTATTTTCATTTTCATCTTTCCTCCCTTTTTACTCAGCTCAAACTTGCTCTGCAGAGCCTATTTGTTTTTTAACCCCACCTATCTTTTCATTTTTTTCTACCTCTACTAAATGTGAAATTTTTCTACCATTTTTGCTTGTTTTGTTCAATTCTTTGTTCAGGACAGAAAGGACCTAGAAATCATCTCTAAGCAGAGACTCCAGCACCCCAAAATCTGATAACACTCCCAAAGACCCTACATCCAAATATCATTACCATATGAACTTGAGGATTGAGTTTCCAACACACAAACTTTTGGAAAGTCTATAAACAACAAATAAAAATATGATATTTGTACAGTTATTTTAGAGGTGTAATATGATAATACAATGTTTTTTTAAGCTAACAAATTTCAAGCCTTAGTTAAAACAATGTATAAGTTGTCGAATTTGATCAAAAAATAAAGCTAGACATGGTGGTGCACAACTGTAATCCCAGCACTTTGTTCAAGTTCTGTTCTGAACACATGTTCAAGCCCAGCCTGTGCAATTTATCAAGACCCTGGCTAAAAACAAAAAATCAATTCTGAGGATGTAACACAGTAGATGACACCCTTGGGTTTGATCCCCAATAATAAAAAGAAAAAATCAAATTGTATACCATGGTCTGTTCTCATTCCTAGCAAAATCTTTATTGATGAATTTGCCTACTTGCTAAAATATGTTTGTAACCCTGAAATCAATACTCCCAGGATTTTTGTGGTTGTACAGACAATACAGAGTTGCAACAACAAAAATGTGTTTTTGCCCTTCTACATTCTCAGCTGAGGTCAAAGAAGGTGACATTCTGCCTTTTTGTTACAGCTCTTAAGTATCTTCTCCCATCCTGTTTAGTAGTGCTATGTATTTCTTATTTTTTTGCTTATTGTTCACAACTTCACTGTTTTAAGCAAGTGCAGAACTGAAGTGCTATTTAGTGTCCCTAAACTGGTAATGTAAATTACTGAGAAAAAGATAAGTGTTCAATCAGGCACAAATTATACAGTGGTACTAGTTGTAAATTCCATGTTAATGAATAAGCAATATAAAATTTCTATAGATAGAATCACACATAAACCAAGGTTATTTATCAATTCATTAACTAAAATCTTGGAACCAGAGGCTTTCAGGAACATAATTGTATATTTCCTGTAGGAACAATGGTCCAGAAATCACTAATTCTGGTTTACCACTATTTTGTAAAGTATAACAACCATACATAATGAGAATTGACTGCAAACATAATATAACTATGTGTGTGGGACAGTGAATACAAAACAATATAATAAGTAAAGGCTTGCACAGATGCAAAGATAGTTAACACAAAACTTTAAACTATTTGACAGTGTTGACAGATTTTTTTCTCATTGAGTTTATTGTTACATTTTAGGTATACAGTACAGTTACATTCATCATTGGGACAGATTTTAAAAAAGAGAAAATTAATACAATCTTCTCGATTGAAACTGAAGCATTGAGTAGAACTCAATATTCATTAAGATAAACACTGTCAGCAGAGTAAGACCAGGAGGCAACATAACATCTGCTTGATCTAAAAGGCAAGTTGGAGCTCACAGTGTGTGGAAACAAGAGTTTATTTGGGGCAAAATGGGGCTGCACAAGCTGGTTATGGTGGTGCACACATGTAATTCCCCCCAAAACAAAAAAATCAAGTACACATCTGAGGACAAACACAAATTCTAGTTGCCCAAAATAAGTGCTCTCAGAATGATTGGAGAAGGGTCTGGAAATTTTGTGGATTTTTTTTTTTTTTGATACAGTGTTCCACTATGTATGCAGTTTAGGTTGGCCTTGAACTCACTATGTAGCAGAGGTTATCATCAAACTTGAAGAAGTCCTGCTGCCTCAACCTCCCACATACTGGGATTATAGGCATGTATCACCATACCCAGCTTGTAGATTTTTTTGAAAAGAAAAGAATGAAAAGGAAGTTGCAGTGAACTAGTTGTCACAATTGCATTACTCAACAAGAACAGTACATGATGTTGACTGGCCATCAGTCACTTAGGCTATAAATTCCAGAAAAGAATTGCAAAAGCAGGAAAAGGCTTCTCCTGGGGTTACTTCCTGTTGTATGATGTAAAGGAGACTGCAGAAACCTGCATGACCAAGGGTGGCAGGTCAGGCCACAGGTTTCCTTTGGGCTAAAGAATCTTGTGGCCTTGTTCTTGCGATATTTAAATCCTTTCCTGGTCAAACTCTCAATAGATTGGAAAATTCATATAAAATATGTCTACTACTGAAAAATAAAAGAAGGAATATCCAAGTTTATTGTAGAGTCCTATAAATGCAGACAAAACAATACAGAAGTTGATAAATATTTAAAAGACCCAGAAAAGCATTCAATCACATAGGTAGCCTTTTTATTTTAGATAAATGTCAATACCAATCACTAGAAAACAATGGATAAGTCAGGAAACAGTGTTAAGTGAACTGTAGTACAGTACTGGAAAAACAGAAAAGTACATTTCTATTTCACATGAGAAAAAACTTCAGGATTATGGACTTCATTGTAAAATAATTATTTAGAATTTCCAGAATAAAATTTTATAGCTTTAGAGTAATGAAGAATTTAACAACGAAAATTTTTAAACCACAACTCTAAAGATTAAAAGCAAGATTAAAACTTTCCAAAAAGCTAAGTATGGTGGTATTATAGGCAGCTAAATTAGGTAGAAATACTATAGGCAGTCAGACGGGGGTAGGCCTTTAGGGGTGCCCAAATAATCTATTGAATCTATTGAATCTTTAATGTGCCTAAGTTTATCTTTTTCACAGTTCAAATCGCATCCCCTCTGACCTACCAAGTTCTCTCTTTCTCTTTTTTTTACTGTCATTCATAGACAAGGGAATGTAGAATATATATACTGTATTGTGCATAATAGGAAAAAAAATTTTCAAATACCTTGTTATGGCTTGCTTTTAGATGTCCCCTCAAAGCCTCATGCAAACAAGGTGCTACTATTTTGGAGATGGCTGAATCTAGAGTGCATGACTGATGTGTAGTGGAGCCAGGCCCATGTGCACTAGGATTAAGGATGTGAGTACTATCTGCCTTAAGTAGTCTGAATAAGATAAAAGGGTAATAAAGACACTCCTAAGCTCTCTTGTTGCTTTTGCAGCTTCCATCACCATGAACTATTGCCTCTCTGCCACCCTGCCTTGGAGCCAGCCGATTATCAGCTGAATCCCTACAAATTGTAAGCTAAATAAACCTTTCCCTTTTTAACTTTGGGTGTCAGGTATTTTGTCTCAGGAACAAGAAAAAGTAACTAAGACACACCATTGAAAGATGGGCAAGAATTTTTGATGTATAGACTGGAACATTATGGAGGTGATGGTTTGAATGAAAGAATAAATCTGTATGTATTAATAGATCAAAAGCAGTGCTGGGAAACATAAAAATTCCAGAACTATATGCATAGAAACTGTTATCTAATTTTGAAAATACATATATCTACTAAGAGAATAAAAAGATTATTTGATTCCATATCAGACTTTGAAAGGGATATCAGAACAAGAGAATAAAATAGAATTCAACTATATCTGATTTTCCATTTTAAAAATTAAAACCCCACACACACATCTCTCTAAACAGCCTGAACCACATGACTGTCTTATTCACCTAGCAACTTCCCCCTTTTCTTTACATTTGCACCTTCCCCCTCCCTATCCTTAACCAAACCTAGTTTATTGATGGGAGATCATACAAGCCCACCCCAATTTTCATGCCTGAGTAGAATACACTGTCATCGTCTGTGACTCTAGCACAGTCCCCCATTTACTACCTATCAGCAGGCTGAACTAATGGCTCTGACGCATGCTCTTACACTAGCTAAGGGCTTACAAGTTAACATCTATACAGATTTCAGGTATACATTTCATATATAACACAAACATGGTGACATCTGGGCAGAAAGAGGTTTTCTAATTTTGCAAGGGTCTTCAGTAATTAATGCCTCACTCATTAAAGCCCTTTTCCAGGATGCCCTTTTGCCAACATGGGTGGCTGCTCTTCACTGCAGGGGACACCAGAGACTTTCAGGCCTCATAGCTGCTGGAAATGCCTTTGCATATAAAATTGCAAAGTAAGCTGCCAGTCTCTTCCTCCATGCCCCCAAGGGTCAATATTTTTCCCTACCTGGCTTCACCCCAGCCTCGTCCTCTTCTGAATGACAACAATATCATGATTTCCTTACTAAAGATGGATGATTGCTAAGTCAGGGAAAGTTCCTCTTTCCCACCTCACATCATTTTTTCATCTCTTCATGACAATTTTCATACAGGCTACAAACCTCTATCCTAACTGCTTGAGGTTCCTGTCTGATTTCCCTCCTGGAAAACCCTCCTCAAAAGTATCACTGTCTGTCCCAGAACTATGCCTTAGGAATACCAAGACCTGCACCTTTTCCTGCACATCAAGCAGCAGGTGGCAGAACCACTGAGCTAAATCCCCATCCCGCAAATTGATTTCATTCACATGCCACAAGTACAAAAGATGCTTTCTGGTCTGGGCTGACACCTTCATTGAGGGAGTGGAGGTCTTTCCCACAGGCTCAGAAAAAGCCTCAACAGTTGTTAACTCCCTCTTAGCCAATATTATCCTCTGGTTTGGTCTTGCTAGCTCTGTTCAGTCAGAAAATGACCCAGTTTAGACCAGGCATGGTGGGGCATGCCTGTAATCCCAGCACTCGGGAGGCTGAGGCAGGAGGATCACTGTGAGTTCGAGACTAGCCTGAGCTACATAGTGAGTTCCATGTCAGTCTAAACTACATAGTGAGACCCTGTCTCAAAAAAAACTAAAAAGAAAGAAAAGAAAGAAAGAAAGAAAGAAAGAAAGAAAGAAAGAAAGAAAGAAAGAAAAGAAAGAAAGAAAGAAAGAAAGAAAGAAAGAAAGAAAGAAAGAAAGAAAGAAAGATGACCCAGCTTTCAATATCCGGATTACACAGGATGTGTCCAAGTCACTTGGAATACAATGAAACATTCACTCTTCCTACTGGCCTCAGTCATCCAGGAAGGTAGAATTGGCTAACAGCCTTCTCAAGGCCCATCTTATTAGGGCCATTTGAGATTCTATATGGCTGCACCTTTTTGCTTGGGCCATACCTCAGAACAGAAACTAACTCCACTGGAGCCTTTCTCCCTGTCCTACAACAAATCCAAAAAGACATACAATGTGCTGCTAACCTTCTGCTTTTTTCTAACACATAGCCTCACAGGGATAGCCTGGCTCATAAATGGGTTTTAATTAAAGACTTAAACCCCAGTCCCTACAGTTTAAGTGGAGAGGACCCTTCCTGGTTATCTAAAGCATCCCAACAGCTGTCTGTCCTCAGAACCCTGCCCAGTGGATTTATTATTCTCAGGTGAAGCTGTGTCCAGTTGATAATTCTCCTGACCCCTGCTTGTGGAAATTGTAAGAAATATCACCTACTTCCCTCAGGCTGATTTAAATTCCAAAAGATATTTAAATGCCTTGCTGTTGTGTTTCCTGCCATTTCACCCCCTTCCATCATTCAGTCTGCTTTGATCTTGATTTCACCCTCAGACCTCCACCCTTGAGTCCTTTCTTACCTGAAAAGATTTTTTTCAGGAAACTCTGTGTGACTTCTCCCCAGAAGAGATTGATTTGTTTTCCTTCCTCCTCATCCTCCTCCTGTTCAATGTTGATGCATTTTCCTGTGGATTTTACTCTCAATTCTGCTGAAACTCCAACTCAATTGTCTTTTGCCCCAGAATGGGATCATTTCTCATGCTCACAGTGATCTTCACCCTTAATAGGCAACTTCCCCCTCCTCCCTATGCCCTTTGACCCAGTTAGCTCTCATATTTCCTTCAACACACACCATGATTGCACCCCCACACCTCCCAACAGTTCCTAATTATCTTTACAAGACTCTGCAGTTAACCCATCCCCTGATAAATCAGCCCAATCCCTCTCTGGTCAAAAACTCTGGGCTCTGTGTCTCTATGTCTACATCCCCACTACAAGAAAGGATTCTCACACTTGTGTGTCAATATCAAAGAAGGGCAGTGCTCCTTTCTTCCTTGGGGACTTGCCCTCAGAGACAGTTTACAAAGGAATGATGCAACATTCCAATGTGGCCCAGCTCTTACCATCCTATATTGCTAAGCTTTCTGTCTACGGGAGCTCAACAAAACCATTAATGGCCCCATAACCACAGACACTGGCTTGGCTTTCCCAGCTCCCATCTGCATTCAGCATTACCAGTCCTCTGGTTCACTGCTGAGACACTTATCTCTCCAATAATGCAATTACATGATAAGTTTTACTTGCCCCTACAGACCATGCTGATTAACAGACAACCCAGGCCCCCAAAGCTTTCTGACAGCCTGTTTGCTTTTCTGCCCCTCCCAAGGTTGTCACAACTTCATTACTTAATAAAACATTTGGGGTTCTGTGATACCACCACCTCTCATGTGCAGCCATACTTTCATGGAACACATCACCTGCCCCTCACTCACTCCTTTAACCACACTATTGAATAGCTTCTAAAAGATACCAAAATGTTCTTCCTCCAATGGGAAAATTGGACAATGGGTGCCTGCCAGATCCCTATTGCCAGGAGCCCTTCCAATGTTTAACAGGCACTTCCCTGTCAGGTACTCTGGGGGTTTGGGATAATGAAGACCAAAGATTTAAACACCTCTTTAACATCCACAACCAATTCTATTTACCTAACCAAGGGGTTCTCTTCCTCCCTGGAATCTCCACTTATGTTTGCCCACGAACTGGGCTGGTATCTGCACACTAATATATCTCACCCTCAAGATAGACATTATCCCTGGGAACCAGAGTCTGCAAATTGCTGTTAGGACTCATGTCTGACAGCACAGGGCCATACAACTAGTCTCCCTGCCTCTCAGTTTATGCATCACTGCTGCTATGGGAATGGAAACAGGGATAGCAGGTTTAACAACTTCCTTATTGTTCTATCAGTCTCTATCCCAAGACATCTTTCACAGACTCTAAAAAATAGCTAAATCCAATGTTGCCTTACACACCCAAATAGACTCCCTGGCAGCAGTAACACTACAGAATCATTGAGGTTTATATATCCTAACAGCTAAGAAAGGTGGGTCACACATCTTTCTAGGAGAAGAATGTTGCTTTTGTACTAATCAGTCAGGTGTAGTATGAGATGCAGCTAAGAGACTAACTGAAAAGGCCTCAGAAATTAGATGGCACCTGTCTGACTCTTGGACCAGTATTTGGGGTGGTCTCGTGGCTTCTTCCATTGACTAGATCTCTTTTTTTTTTTATTGAGTTTATTGGTACATTTTAGGTATACAGTACAGTTACATTCATTATTGGGATCTTGTACCTTTACATGACAGGTCTTGGTTCTCATTTTTTCCCCTTGTCTCTGCCCTCCCTTCAAGACCTCTCATTTTTATCATCCTCTTCATTCTCTTTGGGCCATGCTTCCTCAGATTTCTCTAACAATTTTTACAAGACTGCATCCAGGCAGTCACCAACCAGCAGATGCAGATGCTGACCATTCGTCAGTATACTCCTATGCCCCAAAATCTTTCTCCCAACAAGGCTACCCATACTGCCCATTTGTCATGCACAAATTAGTCATGAAAAACTTCACCCACTTTCCTTCCTCCCTCTGTATATACTAAAAACGAAAAAGAAAAGACAGGAATATCAGCCAGGTCTAAGTGAGAAACACTTGGCAAACATGCAGCCTTCAGCAAACAACAGGAAGACACTAAACAAGGCCATACTGCCCTCAGTAAACAGAACAGATGGCCATAAAAAATTTAGGGTGGAATATACAATCTCTCCAGCACCGAGGAGTCCACTAGTATTTGCTTACCTGCACTAACTATCCTTCAAACTCTGACCCTAAGCATTCAATCCCAGAATCCTTAAGATTGTAGCCCAATCCTCAAACCCTATAGAAACTTAATTTCTCCTCTGGATAAGCCATTGAAATCATTCAAAATCTCAGCATACAGACAGAAATAAAGCCAGACTTATTCTCACATAAAACCTGCATCCAGATAGCCTCTCATGCATGGTTTTTAACAGTTATCATTCAGAACACAGACTCAGATAAGGATCTCAAAACACATATATAGAACAATTCCCAAAGCTCTCATGAAAACTCAAACAGAGGCCTAGACCTAATGTCAGCCCAAGATGTGGGATCTCAGCACCTCCTCTTGGGAGGATGTAGAAGTTCTTGCAGGTTTCTTCAATATTTGGATATTATAAAGGATGCAGACTCTGAGAAGAGCTTGCTATCATGATTTTCTTCATGATAGCCTGATCTGATTCTTCAGGATGTCCTTTTATTTCTTTTTCTTTTACTCACCCCAAGCTCACTCTGCAGAGCCAATTCTTCCCTTTGGCTTTCTTGAATAAACAGCCAATGATTTTTGCTCATTTTGTTCAATTTTTTGTTTGAGACAAGAAAAACCTGGACTCTACCTCCAGGAGGAGAGACAAGCAACCCACAACCTAGTAATGTTTAGCTGGTGAGCCACATTTAAAGGCAGGCTACCTGATAACAAGTTAAAACCCTGGAGAAAAGCAACACACTCTCCCTCCCTTAATAGGTACAAACCCCATTCCTCAAGCATGGGTTTTTGTCTTTTTTTAATAAGAGACTTAAATATTTTCTGGATTCTCTCAGCCTGCTCCTTACTTTCTTAATTGGGGCCAATTTATGATGAATCTGATAGGGAAGGAGTGTAAATCTAGCTAAAGGACTGTTGACATAGAGCTGTTTCATCTTAGGGTCAAGCTCCTGCCTCTTAATTGATACAGTTTATGCCCTTAGTGAAGTGTCATCTTGAATCACTTCAGCTGAGTTCTGGAAATGGCAGTCTTCTTAAGGGGTAGGGGAAAGGTAAGAAGGGAAAAGAAAAAAAAATGAGAAAAGGAAAAACATGGAAACAACGCCTTTGTAAATAGGGAAGGGTGGAGGGAGTGAAGGGAGGGCAGGGGAAATGGGAAAAAACAAAAATCAAGATACATCAGGTAAATGTACAAGATCCCAATGATAAATGTAACTGTATTGTATACCTAAATTGTACCAATAAACAATGAAAAAAATTGTTCACAAAGCTATAGATGTAATCAATGAGAGGTTCTTTTCATGACTCAATTAATATGAAGTATATTATCTTATTATTAGCTCCTTATTTTTTCTGTGTTCAAAATCAGAAACAATAGACATCTGTTTATGTCTGAAAAAAAGTACAATTTTTGTTATGATTTCCTTATCTCCTTTTGAACCTATTCTGTATCTCTTCTATCTTACTTCGTTGAGATAGTATTTTGCCACTGCCAAACACTGGTTAAAAGAGTAATTATTTATGGCCTTTAAGGTCCTGAGTGTTCCAAGGTGAGTGAGGGACACCAGTCAAGATTTTGCTGAGTAGCAGGTAAGGGCCATAGGTATCATGACTATATCAGTTTCAGGATTGGTTTGCTCCAGAATGTTCTCAGGACTATTTTCTTGAGCAAGAATGATTTATAAAGACTGAAAACTTACCCAGGGATTTAGCTCAGCTGTTCTGTGGCCGGCCTTGCAAGCACAAGGACCTGAGTTCAATCCCCGGTACCAAAAAAAAAAAAAAGACTGAAAACTTCTACTTGGGTTTTCTGCTCAACAGAAGTTGAGTTGGATAATACATATCCCCTAAGCCTTATTACAATGGAGAAGAGGGAGTAATTAAGAACTGTTTATTAGACATTAGCTAATAAACATCCACTTGAGAGCTTAAGTCTACTAAGTCTATGAGAAGAAATAGAGTTTTTTCTTATATATTAACCTGTGTCTGAGTAAATATCATCTAGGCATGCTGTGCTTTCTTCATAATTTCTTAAAAGAGCTGAGTACAAAATTACATGGGTAATTACATGGGTAAGTTTGCTTCTGGTGATATAAAAATTTTGTTAAGACTGGGAATTTAGCTCAGTGTTGCAACTGCCTGACTCCCAAGCACAAGTTCCTGAGTTTGATCCCCCATAGCAAAAAAAAAAAAAAAAAATTTTTTATTTTAAAATAATTCATTGGGATCAATGTAAATATTCATATCCAAAAGCCCTAAAAATTTTTCTTCTAGGATATTTAAATGAAATTCTGTCATTATACATGTAGCTGCAATCCTCAGGTATTGGCTATAAATTTTGAGACTTTTTTCCTCAGGAAAAAAATTATTTTGGGACAGTAATTTGTGTTTATCATGTTTTACATTATATAGGCAATATAGATGTAATTATTAACAATTAAAGTAGGTGGATTATGTGCATAACACAGCAGAGTTATTTATAATTGAGTTAAAATACTAAAGATATTTGCTAAATATAAATTCAAATATTTGCTTCTTAAAATTTATAAATGATAATGTATTTAAGTCTATTAAATACATTTCATAGATTGTTGATATATGTACCTGTATACCACTGATATAAGATGAAAATATATCTAATTTTTTTAAGTTTTAAAGTAACAGTTCTGGAGAGACAATAAGCTCCTGAAAATGAAGCATTTTATCAATATATAGGTCAAGTTAAAAATGAGCTTTAAACCAGGCATGGTAGTGCATTCTTGTAATCCCAATGCTAAGAAGGCTGAGGAGGAGTATCACTGAGAGTTCATGGCCAGCCTTGGCTACATACTGAGTTCAAAGCCAGCCTATTTTCTACATGTCATAAAAAAAGAGCTTTAAATAATAGAAAATGATAAAAAGAGGCTGAGCATTATATCTGTTTACCATTTTAAGATATCCTAAAGTTAATAATTTGTATAATTATTGTAGACACCTAAGTTAGTCAGAAATATTATAGGAAGTCAGACAGGATTAGACCCCTCAAGGGAATCAGTGCAGAACATGAGAACACTTTACAACTGTGGCTAGAGGCACATCTGTTGAAGGACCAGCCTCAAAATAAAGAAAATGATCAGGTTTACATCCCTCCACAGGGGATAAGATAATTGGTATTATTGTAGAAAGCTAAGAAAGTTGGAAGGTATTATAGGGCAGTTGGGCAAGGCTGGGCCATCAGACAGGAAATAATTGAGACGTATTTACTAAAAGTTCAAGTTTTAAAAAGGAAGAACTGGCCTTGGCAGAGGAATGGTGAGAGGTTCAGCCAGGTGGATCTTGACTGATACCACATCCGCACCCCTTCAGGCACCAGCAGAGGAACTATGAGAGGCACAGCCATGTGGATGAATACAGACCCCACCCCTTGCACCTGCCCCTGGCCTCCTGGTTGGGCTGGTACCTGAACAGGGGTACAGGGGCACAGGGGGTCACTAAGGCAATTGTTCTGAGCTCTAGCCTCAATTTGATTTCAGTCATACACAGTTAAAGGTGATAGATTAATAACTACCACAAATTGTCATTTTTCTAAGCTGTGCTTGATCCTATTATGTTGCTGATTGCATTATTTGGGCTAAGGTGTTGTGATTGATTTAATCAGTTGTCTTTCCTGGTATAATGAAAAGGAGATTGCTTCAGAGTCATTAGAGACTCAAAACCTAAAGACAAGTGATGATAGCAGGAAGATCAAAATATTAACCCAGGAATTAAACCAAGGACAATACCAATGACAAAAATGGAAATGACAAGACATTCAAGAAAGGCACAAGCACAAACAAAGGCTACCTGTTCATCAAAGGCAAATTCTGAATGAAATGAGGTGGATAAGTCTGATAACCAACCACCTGGATGTCCTGAACTGATAGCACAGGAAATAACAAAACAGATGAATGAGGCTCTAGAAAAATTCAAAGCAGAAATAATTTCCCAGATAACTACAGAGATGGTGAGCAGAATGAAAGACATGATTGGAGACTCTAGAACAGAAACAGATTTTTTTAAAAAATGAGTTCAGGACCATGATAGAAGCCATGAATGCCCAACATAGGAAAGAAATGGAAACCATGAATGTCCAATATAGGAAATAAAAGTGAAAAAGGAAAGAAATGGAATCCATGAAAAAGATTCAAACAGATATCCAAGAGATTAACAACTCTATTGAAAGTATACATAACAGACTGAGCCAGTCTGAAGACAAGATATCAGCTATAGAAGACAAGATGGTGATCAGTGACCATGAAAAAAGGGATCTCTTTTAAAAAGTAAGGGAACATGATAAATTAATCCAACAGGTCCTAGATGATGAAAAAAAGAATAATATAAGACTAGAGTCCATGAAAAAGCAGGAGATAGTACAAATGACATAAAAAAAACTGTTCACCGAATTAATGACAGAAAACTTCCCAAACACAGCAAAAGAATTTGACATACATATAAGTGAGGCTTACAGGACTCCAAATAGCCAAGATCACAGAAATATATATACCTAGACATGTAATAATCAACATCCCAGAAACTCAACAGAAGAAACACTACAAACAATTAGAAAAAAGAAACAAAGCACAAGCAAAGGAAAGATCATCAGAATCACAGAAGACTTTTCAACCCAAACCCTCAAGTCAAGCAGAGCATGGAGTGAAGTATTTCAAGCCCTAAAAGAAAACAAACCCTAACCTGTACTGATGTAACCTGCAAAACTCTCTTTCAAAATTGATGGGGGAAATAAGATACATTCACAATAAAGAACACCTGAGAAACATGAATACCAAATCAGCACTCCAGATAATTATAAATAATATCCTAGAAAAAGACAATGAAGATCACAACTCCATGAGGCCCAAGAGAACAAATCCAGCAGGCAAGGCAAGAAATTAAAGGGAGAGGGGGAAAAATTAAAAAGAGCCAACAACATGAAAATAAGTCAATACAGATCAGTTATATCCATCAATATTAATGAACTCAATTCACCAATCAAAAGAAATAGACCAGATTAAGAATGGATTAAGAAGCAAAATCCAACAATATGCTGTATACAAGAAATGCACCTAGTTCAAAAAGAAACTCATAGACTGAAAGTTAAAGGGTGGAAAACAGTTCTCCATGCAACAGGAACTCAGAAAAATACAAGGGTAGCTATCTTATTTGCAGGCAAACTAAATTTCAAACAAAAACTAATTAAGAGAGACAAAGAAGGTCACTACATCCTTGTAAAGGGAACAATCCAAGAGGAACAGATGACAATCCTAAATATATTTGCACCAAGTACTAATGTCCCAACTATACAAAAAAAAAATTAAGGTACATGAAAAACCAAGCAAGCAGTAATACAATGGTAGTGGGGGACATCAATACCCACTCTCACAAATAGATCATCTAGACAAAATATCAATGCTGAAATACTAGAACTGAATCAAACTTTTGAACAAATGGACTTAGTAGATGTCTAAGTAGATGTTCCACACCACAAAATCACAATATACATTTTTTGTGGTTGCACGTGTGTCATTCTCCAATAGACTACAAACTAGCTCATAGAACATGTTTCAGTAAATGCAAAGGAGTTTAAGTTATCCCATATATATTTTCAGACCATAGTGCAATTAAACTAGAGATCAATAGCAAAAGAAACTTCAAAACTTCACAAGCACATGGAAATTGAATAACACTCTCCTGAACAACCAATGGGCTACAGAAGAAATTAGACAGTTTTCACAATCCAATTATAATGCCAGTACAACATATAGGAATCTATAAGACATAATGAAAGTAGTTCTATGAGGGAAATTTATAGCAGTGAATGCCCACACTAGAAAAACAGACTGAGCTCAAATAAACAACCTAATGCTGAATCTTAAGCTTCTAGAAAAAGAAGAGCAAGACAAACTCAAAGCTCACTCAAGGGAGGAAATTATAAAGATCAGAGCAGATATTAAGGCAATGGAGAATATGAGAATGATACAAAAAAATCAGTGAATCAAAGAGTTGGTTTTTTGAAAGAATAAGTAAAGTGATAAACCCTTAGCAAACCTTATCAAAAAAAGGAAAGAAAAGGCTCATATCCATGAAATTAGGAATGAAAAAAGGTGAAGTCACAACAGATCCAGCAGAAATCCAGAGGATCATCAATACCTACTTTGAGAAACTGTACTCTAATAAAATGGAAAATAGATAAAAAGGGACAGATTTCTAGAAATATATGAATTAGCAAAGTTCAATGAAGAATATATAAAAATTCTAAAAACCCTAATTACAATCAGTGAAATTGAAAACATAATTAAAAATTTATCAACAAAGAAAAGCCCAGGTCCTGATGGCTTCACCACTGAATTCTGCAAAACATTTAGAGATGAACTACTGCCAGTACTTTTGAAAATTTTCAGTGAAATTGAAAGAGAAGCAATACTTCCAAATTCATTCATAGAAGCAAGTGTTACTTTGATTCCAAAACCAGGGAAAGACCCAACCAGGAAAGAGAACTACAGGCCAATCTCACTAATGAACATAGATGCAAAAATCCTCAATAATAAACTGGCTAACAGAATACAGAGGGTCATCAAGAAAATCATACACCCTGACCAAGTTGGATTTATCCCAGGGATGCAAGGATGGTTCAACATATGTAAATCAATCAATGTAACACATTATATTGACAGAGTCAAAGAAAAAAACATATGATCACCTCAATAGATACAGAAAAAGCATTCAACAAAATTCAACACCGATTCATGATTAAAAAAAAAACAAACAAAACTCTGGGGCCGGGGATTTAGCTCAGTGTTCGGTGGCCTGCCTTGCAAGCGCAAGGACCCGAGTTCAAACCCCAGTACCAAAAAAAAAAAAAAAAAAAAAAAAAAAAAAACCTCTGAAGAAAATTGGAATAGATGCTCTTTATCTCGACTTGAAAACCAACTTTATCTCAGCTTGAAAAGCTAACAGCCAATATCATACTAATGGTCAAAAAAATGACAGCCTTCACACTAAAATCAGGAACAAGACAAGGATGTTCACTATCACCACTTCTGTTCAATATAGTTTTGGAAACATTAGCCACAGTAATAAGAGAAAGAAACAAAAGCAATAAAGATAGGAAAAAATAAGTTAACTGTCATTATTTGCTAATGATCTAATACTCTACATAGAAGACTCAAAAAACTCCACCAAAAGATTTCTAGACTTCATTGTCAGACTAAGTAGAGTAGTTGGACATAAGACCAACACTAAAAAAAAATAATAGCCTTCTTATAGACAAATAACAGAATTACTGAGAGAAACAATCTCTTTCACAATAGCATCCAAAAAAATGAAATCCTAGGAATCAATCTAATTAGGAAGCCAAATAACTATACATTGAGAACTACAACACTCTGAAAAAAAAAGAGATAGAAGAGGATATAAGAAAATGGAAAGATATCCCTTGTTCCTGGGTAGGAAGAATCAATATAGTGAAAATGGCCATACTCCCAAAACTGCTGTACAGATTCAATTCAGTTCTAATTGAAATCCCAAAGTACATTTCACTGAACTAGAGACAACAATACAAAAATTCATTTGGAATCAGAAGAGACCTAGAATAGCAAAAGCAATTCTAGGCAATAGAGACATGGCAGGGGGTATCACAAGCCCCAACTTAAAACTATACTACAAAACAACTGTGACAAAAACAGCATGGTACTGGCAAAGAAACAGACCTGAGGATCAGTGGGATAGATTAGAAGATACAGAAACAACTCTAGACATACTCAGCTACCTCATCCATCACAAAGGAGTCAACCATCCTCAGTGGAAGAAGGATAGCCTCTTTAATGAATGGTGTTGGAAAAACTGAATTTCAACTTGCCAAAGATTAAAACTAGACCTGTATCTTTCACCATGAACTAAACTAAAATCCAAGTAGATTAAAGATCTAAATATTAAAACAGAGACACTAAACTTGTTGGAAGATAAGCAAGGAGGAAATCTTGAAGACATTTACATAGGAAAAGACTTTATGAACAAATCTTCAGTAGCACAGGAACTAGCACAAAGAATCAACAACTTGGATCTCATCCTTTTACAAAGCTTCTGCACTGCAAGAGAAACCACCAACAGAGCTAAGAGACAACTTCAGTGTGGGAAAAAAATTTTATCAGCTGTTCCTCAGACAAAGGTCTACTATCCAGAATATAGAAAGAACTCAAAAAAAATCAGACTCCCCCAAACATACAGACCCAATTCAAAAATTGGCATCTGAAATGAATAAACATTTCTCAGAAAAAGTAGTAAAGCAGAAAATAAACACATGAAAAAATGTTCAACGTCACTGCTCACTCCAGAGATGCAGATGAAAACAGCACTGAGATTCCACCTCACCACAGAAAGAATGCTACTACCAAGAAATCAATTAATAACAAATGTTGGTGGGGTTGTGGGAAGAAAAGAACCCTTCTTCCTTGTTGGTGGGAGCTCAGACTGGTGTAACCACTGTGGAAATCAATATGGAGATACCTCAAACACCTAGGATTAGAAGTCCCATTTGACTCAGATATTCCCCTGCTGATATCTTACCAAAAGAAATAAAAGAATCATGCCACAGTGATATATGATCACCATATTTATAGTGGCACCTTTTGTAATAGCTAAAACTTGGAAACAGCCTAATTGCCCATCAACTGGAGACTGGATAGAGAAGATGTGTTTGTTTTTTAATATATAAAAGGAGTACAACCCAGATATAAAGAATGAGAAACTAGAGACATTTATAGCTACATGGATGCACATTAAGAACATACTCTTAAGTGCAATTAATAGGACACAGATGTGTAAATACTGAATAGTTTCTCTGCTGTGATAAACTAAAAGTACACATAAGAATAAAAATGTATAATTGATAATGTGTAATAGGAAAAAATGTCTAAATGTGTAAGGGAAGTGGGAAGGGTAGGGGAAAGCTAAGAAAGAAAAATAAAAAAGAAGAGAAAAGAAAAAAATGGAAACAAAGTCTCTGTATATAGGGAAGGGTGGAGGGTTTGAAGGGAGGCAAGAGAATGGGGAAAAAATAAGAACCAAGAAATATCATGTAAAGGTACAAGATCCCAATGATGAATATAACTGCATTGTGTACCTAAAATGTACCAGTAAAGCAAAAAGGGAAAGAAATAAAAAGGAAGAAATACTACACATATTTCCCCTAAAGATGAATAGCAGTGATTGATATTCTACATAGACATCAATCACCTTAATTGGGGACCAAAACGTCCCTAGCCCTTTCCTTCCAGAGAAATCCTTCACCATTCCATACATATTTGCTATGTGGTTTGGTTCCCATTTGATCCCCATTTAATCAACATTACCTAAGTGACTATACTTTTTGTAATATTATTGGTTGATATTTTTGTTCCCAACTAATGATTTCCCTCTGGACCAATATTACCTAAGTGATGATACTTGTTATCTTAGTTTTGTTCCACTTTTTACCCACCTCACCTCATGTCTTTTGCTCAATACAACTTTGGGAAGTAGATCGGCAGACTATCCACTTTCCAGTCCCCTTTCTGTTTCTGTTAGACAGAATCTATCTTTCTCTCAGTAAATTATTCTTAATCTCCATTGTTCCTAGAATTCATTCTTTGATTTTAGAGAACATGAACTTGGCATTTTGGATGTCTAGCAGGTTGAGAGTTTTAATATTTCTCCTTACATTATTTGGATTACTTGGTTCCCTATATCATTATCACTTGGTTCAATAAAATCTAGACAGACATCAGCCACCCATGTGGGTGACCAGAACCTTCTAATCTATCCCATCCTTTAAAATTTCTTTGTTCTTTCCATGTATACTTGCTATGTGATCTGCTTCCCATTGGATCAATATTACCTAAGTGGCTATATGTGTAAACTTATTGGTTGATCCTAATTTTGATTCACATTGAATTCAATTCATGATTTTGTACCTACCTCATAACTTTTTTCTATGAAACTTCCTTTGAGAATTGGCCTCATTGGCAACACACTTTAGGGTCTGCACCTGTCTCTCAGGAGCTACCTCTCTCAGTACATTTTTCTTACTCTTAACCTCTGTTGTTCCTCAGAATTCATTCTTAAATTTTGGGGAATGCGAACTCAGCAAATCTGACATTTTGCAGATTAGGAATTACATTTATTCTCTCTGTATCATAAGCATAACTCATTTAATATCCTACTAAGGGTTTTAAGAGAAAAAGTATCAGTGAAATCTTACTAGCTATCACTTACCTGGCCTGTTAATGGCTTTGTTTATGTAGCCTATGCTAATAATTTTTAGAGATGCTAAAATGCTTCCTTGTTACTCTGTGATAGATAAATTGCTATTATTTTACTGTCTAAGATTTGCTTAAATTAAAGACATAAAATGAGTCTTTTAAACTACTTTACTTTTACATTAAAACCTTGCAAGATTCAGAAGCAAAGATTTTGGGCTTTTCCAACCTTACAATTCTGATTATATTGACTACTGTACTATTATACACTGTCACTGGGCTGCTTCTGTGAGGTTTCCAATGCTAAAATAAGAAACTGAACCTAGCCTTTTGTGGAATAAGTTTGCAGGTTTGCTGATTCCCATTACAGAAAAAGAATGTTCAGGATGCATCCATAATAGGCACAGAAAGGGTGTATTAGGCAGAGATTTTAGGATGTATTCAAATGTGAGGTGCTGGTGGGCACTCAGAGAAATTAGATGTACTACAGTTGGGAACCGGGAATCTTTGTGTATGGAAATCTGTGGAATTTTAAAATTTATAATTTTGTCCAGTGATGGAAGGGATGGCCCACCCATAACAAAATAATAGTTCATTCATGTGGGAAATCCAAATTTACAGGTGAAAAAAGTGGTCTATTCACAGGTGAAGGGGTTCATTTATAGTAAAAAATGGAATGGCCAAATTCATTTATAAGTGAAAGGGAACTGCCTGGATTTACTATGTCCTAAAAGAAGAGGGGGAAATAAACTAGGCCCAATTTTCATTTTTTAGAAAAATATGATTTTTGTTGTCTCCTCTCTGGCTACTTTTCACTTTTTCTATATATTTTGCTTCTTTTTTGTTTTGTTTTGTTTTGTTTTTGTTTTTGGTACTGGGGATTGAATTTAGGCCCTTGCACTTGTGTGGCAGGCACCAGAACCACTGAATTAAACCCCCAGCCCTTTGCTTTATTATTAAAACTGTGCATCCACTGCCTGCCTCGCAAGCACAAGGACCTGAGTTCAATCCCTGGTATCAAAAAAAAAAAAAAAAAA
>NW_022900928.1:98456841-98496068 GCF_012274545.1 Fukomys damarensis | reverse complement strand
GCAACTGTCCTAACATAATACAGGTAGTCATGATTGCTGTCTTAATATGATTTAAAAGTTGCTAAACCAGGTTGGGCATGGTGGTGCATGCCTGTAATCCCAGCACTTGGGAGGCTAAGGCAGGAGGATCACTGTGAGTTCCAGACCAGCCTGGGCTACATAGTGAGTTCCAGGTCACTCTCGACTACATAGTGAAACCCTGCCTCAAAAAAAAAAAAGGCCCTACCCTGCCAACGCCTTTGCTGCTGCCGCCATCTCCAGCGCAAGAGGGCCTGCTCAGCCATACCCTCCCTGGTGGGTGCTGCTGCCATCTTCAGACCAAGAAAGGTAGCCACATGGTGCCCCTGAACCTCCCCAACCCCCCCCATGCTTTCAGACCTCCTGATTGTGCTAGTCTTTACACCTACTCTGTAGAGGCAGTGGTGGTCATAAAGGGTATTTTCCAGTGCTCCCAACTTTGAACATCTTTAAAGAAGGGGCAGAGGAAACCTGTAGTAGAACTGAGTGGAGTTCAACCCTTCAGGAGGTCAGGGAACTCACTCTGGACCTTGCAGCCCGAGGTCAGTCTGCATCATGGGGTTCTGCCACCAGCTAGCTGAGATCAGGGGTCTTAGCTCTGCACATGGCAGCACATGTTGTATATTATGACAGCAGTGATATATTCTGAAAGAGGCCCTTCAAACTCATTTCTTTCTTTCTTTTTTTTTATTCCACTCTGCAAATTTTTTTTTTCTGTCTTCTTTCTCCAACTTAGTCTCTTGCTCCACCATATTATCCCTCATCTCCCTTTTTGTTTCTGCTCCTGTCTTAACTCAGATTTCTTCTTATATTATTTTTTTCTCTTTTCTTTATATTCTTTACTTATGTCATTCTATCTCACTCAAGGGTTATTATACTTCTATTCTGTTTATACCTTTTGAATTTAACAGTTTCATGATGATTGTGTGGTCATTCTACATCTTCTGGCTTCATATGAAACCTTCTCTAATTCTTTTACTTATCTACTCCTCTCATCCTAACTCTGTCTTAAGGCTCCATCATAAATGGGAAAAATCCTTATTGAAAAGTTTATTCACTGCAAATATATTTTGGATTTCTTCTTGATTTTAATTTAATTCACATGGTTTGAAGGTGATAGACTGATGACTACCAAAAGTGGTCAATTTGCAAGCTGTGCTTGCTCATATTGTGGTGCTGATTGTATCAATTAGGATAAAGAATTGTGATTGATTCAATGAGCTTTTTTCTTCAGTATTATGAAAATGAGAATGTCTATGAGTCATTAGAGACCCATGGGCTGAAGCCCAACTATAGCAGGAAGATTTAAGTAATAACCTAAAGGTTAAACTAAGGACAACACAACAACAGTAGTAAAAATTAGAAAATGCTTAAGTAAGATACAGGGAAAGACTTCCAGTTCACCAATGGCAATGAGTGGGGCAAATGAGGATGAAAAGTCTGACAGTGAACCATCAGGACACCCTGAATTCAAAGCACAGGAAGTAACAAAACTGATCAATTAGGCTCTAGAGAAATTTAAAACAGAAGTAATTTCCCAAATAATCATAGAGATGATGAGCAAAATGAAAGTTATAATTCAAGACTCTAGAACAGAAACTGAGAGGAAAATAGATGAGCTCACAACCACAATAGAAGCTATGAATGCCCAGCATAAGAAAGAATTGGAAACAATAAATGCCCAATATAAGAAATAAATGGAATCCACAGGACAGAACTGAGCAGACATCCAGGAGATTAAAAACTCCATTGAGAGTGCTTGCAACAGAATAAAAGAGTCCAAAGATAGAATCTCAGATATAGAAGATAATATTGCAGTCAGTGACCGTGAAAAGAGAGATCTCTTAAAAACAGTAAAGGATCATGAGAAATTGATCCAACAACTCTTAGATGATGCAAAGAAGAATAAGATAAGACTTATAGAAATCCAAGAAGTAGCAGAAGAAAATGAAAATGACCTTAGAAAGCTGTTCACAGAATTAATTTTAGCAAACTTCCCAAAAAGAGGGCAAGAATTTGACATGCAGATAAGTGAGGCATATAGGACTCCAACTAGCCATGATCAAAAATAAAAAGTCTACATTTAGACATATAATAATCAAGATCCCAGAAACCCAACAGAAGAACAAAATACTACAAGCAGTAAGAGATAAGAAACAAATCACATGCAAAGGAAAGCCCATCAGAATCACAGCAGACTTTTCAGCACAAACCCTTAAGTTAAGGAGAGTTTACATTTCAAGTACTAAAAGAAAACAACCTCCAACCTAGATTGATGTATCCTGCAAAACTCTCTTTCAAAATGGATGGGGAAATAAGATATTTCCATGACAAAGAACACCTGAGAAACTTCATGAATACCAAACCAGCACTACAAGGAATTCTAAACAATATGCTAGAAAAAGACAATGAAGGCAACAACACAATGAGGCCCAACAGAGCAAATCAAATAGGCAAGGTAAGAAACTAAAAGGAGAAGGTGAAAAGAACATGACAATAATTTAGTACATATCAGTTATAACCATCAATATCAATGGCCTCAATTCACCAATCAAGAGAAATAGACTGGCGGAATCGATTAAGAAGCAAAATCCAATAATATATTGTATACAAGAATACCTAGTGCAAAAAGAAGCCCATAGACTGAAAGTGAAAGGATGGAAAACTTCTTCATGCAACAGGAGCCCAGAAAATAGCTTGAGTAGCAATCTTATTCACAAAGTAAATTTCAAACCTGAACTGATTGAGACAAAGAAGGCCACTACATTCTTGAGAAGGAAACATTTCAAGAGGAAGAGATAACAAATAATTTATTTTTCAGTCTATTGAGTATGTTAGAAAGCACATATGCTCCTTTTCTCTCTTCTTTTTTTTTTTTTTTTTTCTTTTTTCTGTTTTCTTTTTCATTCCCTGGTGCTGGCAATTAAACTCAGCACATTGTTCTGGCTAGGCCGATGCAGCACTACTGAGCTAAATCTCAGGCTTTACATTTCATTTCATGTTTTAAAAAATTATCAATACATTAATCTTTGTATTTATATGTTGGTCTACCTAATTGATGAGTTATTTTAATTCTCATTTTCTTTGCTTTTTTATTTGAGAATTTATGAAATAAGTACACTTGACTAGTATGAAAAGTATTAAGGTCCATCCTTCATTCTCTTCTTTCATCTCTGCCTTCTGCAAAATTCCTTTTCTGTTACTACAGCTTGTTTGTTTGGAAATTTGTTAAGACAAATTTTGTTATGTTATCAATATATCTTTGTACCTATTTTCTACTGATAATGAATATTAATTTTTAAGTAAATTTTATCATAACTATACTGAAATAAATGGATAATAAATCATTAATATCATTCAGTATCTGGTACATATTACAAATTTTCCAACTGCCTCAAAGATGATATTTGTTTTTCTCAAATCACACAAATCACAAACATTCCACACATCACTATACTGTTTTATTATAACAAACTATATATTGTATTATAGAAAATATGCATTGTGTATATGTGTGGGGAGTATGTTTTTACACATATGTGTGCACTATTAAATGAGAAACATGCTCATGAATGTGGTAGGATTTGGCATATCAACAGCTTCTCTGCCAACTTTATGATTTCTCTAAATTAGATGCTTTATTTAATTCATAGTCATTTGTTTGGGAAGAATATTACATATGTATTTGTGTTAAATTCTATCATTTATGCTTATAAAAACATAATAAAAATAAATATGGGATATAATAAAAAAGAAAGAAAAATCTGATTTTAAAAATGTCAACTCTCAGTTGTTTTTGGATTTCAAATATAAGTATATTTCTTATCTGTGAGAAATTTTGTTAGAAAATGTAAGTGATACAATCAACAAGCCTATGATATTTATGAAATTAATAAAACAAAGGAGTTTATAAATCATAAAATTTTGAGGACAGTTTCTCAACTATAATATGTAACTTTGTTTTATTTGTGAATACATTTTTCAAAAATGTTATACAAAAAGAAAATGAGAAAGAACATATAATGTTTGAAGATCATATCAAACTAATAATGTATTTGGATTATCAGTTGGTGTTGCATAAATTTTTGTTTATTTCATATGATTTTTTGCTGTCATATATATGTATATTTGAAATTTTCATTTAGTATCTTCATTTCTTGTTGTCATGTATGTTTGCAATCTTCAATAAAAAAAGTTACTAAACCAATTTGCCAAATTGCTACCTGGTGTAATGTTATAGTTATATAATTAATGAAAGCCATGTTCCTTTTGGTCAATAAAAGACAAGCTTTGCTCAAAAATGTATGTTCTTAGTTGATTAAATAGATATTAATTTTTGCACATTGTATTAAAAAATGTATACAGTGCTGTATGTGTACCTAAGAAATCCTAAAGGTGTTACTAAACTATAATTTTTAGTATTGGCATTAGTATATTCTATGCTTGCTCCCAAACATTGCTTTACCAAAAAAAGTGGATGTTAAGAATCTGCTTGAGGGCTGGGGATTTAGATCAGTGGTGCTGCCACCTCCCTTGCAAGCACAAGGTCTTGAATTTGATCCCCAATACTAATAAAATGTATCTGCTTGATGTAACTTTCTGGCAGAACAAAATAGTGAGCTCCAGGTCATTCTCAACCACATAGAGAGACCCTGTCTCAAAAAAAAAAAAAAAAAAAAAAAGATTATTGTACAGACCACATTTCCTTATTGACTTGTTTTATGTTTGCTTAAAAGCTTTGTAACCATTTGTCAAAGTTCTAATGTTTTAGAGTGCTGACTACAAAATAGACAGGATTAAACATGTACTATAAGTAAACTCATCTTAAGAATCACCCTTTCTAAATCTCTGATATTGCTCACATTTGGTAAGAAGGGTTTATGACACAAACTTCAATAGTCTGTCACATCCTCTCCATTTTGGGACATGTTCTGATTGACCATCAGTAGGGAAAGTTACCTTAATACCAAAGAAGAATGGTTAATTGGCAATGCCTTCAAAAGAAATAAAAGAAAAATGACATTTAGAGACAAGAGGGCAAATTTGCAAGCATCAAGGAGTCACCTGAGTGTGACCCTACCAAAAAAAAAGTACAACTGCAGAGATCATGAAAGACAGTTCTTGTGCATGGCTGCCTAAAAGCAAAATGCCCTTCTGCGGGTATAATGACTAGATACCTTCTGACTTTAGCTTTCTTTTGTATGTGACTTCACAACATTTAGTGATACCTTTTTAGGCTCAAACATCTGGCTTTCCCTTGCTTTTGTTTCATCTACTTGTGATGGACCATTCATGCCAATCCAACATGAGACAGACAGCCAGGTGATGTGGCACCTCAAGGCTCTCAAGATAATACATAATAGGTTGTAATTGAGAAAGGGTAGAATTGTAACTGGCACTACAAAATGAAACTTTAAGGTTACATTTTTTTTTATCTTTTAGAGATAAGCAACTCCTCCAGACTTTTTCCTGCTAGCACATAACCAACAAACCTTCCTCTCCTCAGCACAAAAGAAGGGACAGAAGAAGCAGGTACCACCAGCCTCAGTAGTCTGGAGCCCAGTTTCCTTACAACTGGAAAGAGGAGGATGAACTAAAGATGATTGGAAAGAATAAAGCAAGTATGGGGATGTGCATTGCCTCTGTGTTCCATCTACCCTCTGCTCCTTACTAAAAGCCTTTGCCCATCTGTTAATGGTGAAATGGTGATTTCAGGCGAATGGGCTCCTTCATCCCTTTGGAGCTAGCTTTGAACAAATTACTTTTCCTTTTTAGAAAAATACATGGCCACCTTTGATTTGGTCAACAGTGAGCAAATAAATTTAAGCCTATAAACCTAACGGTCTGGTAACTTACTCAGGTCTCTTCATCTGTCACTTTGAAGACTTTACTAACCTCTGTATTTGATCCCCTATTTAATCTGCTTCATTTGACTGTGCAGCACTCATCACACTCTATTATCTCATGTATTAACTATCTATTCTTTGTTTTCACTCTGAATTTAAGCTCCAGTAATTCTCAGCCCTCTGACTGACTAAACAGTGCTTAGCACAAAAAAATGTACTCAGTAAATATTTGTTGCATGGGGCAACCCACTTTCTGGTCCTCCTTCTGTCTCTCTTAGACAGAAGCTTTCTTTCCCTCAATAAATTTTTCCTACTCTTTACCTCCATTGTTTGTAGAATTCATTCTTTGATTTTAGAGAACACAAACTCATGTTTCAGATATGTAGCAGGTTTGGGAGTTATATCTTTTCCCCCTATATCATTTTCGAGGTCTTCCACCGAGATTACAGGTCAGAGATTGGAGACCAAAACTAGAAAGGGAACCTTGACTATGAGGACAGCCAATATTTTTGCCATGGCTCCTCAAGGTCTACATGATCCAGAACACAAAGGAACCTTTCCTACAAGATCCTACATCTTTGAGGCTGCCAAACTCCAAGCGGTCATACAAATGGAACCAACGAAAAATGTGCTGGACTTCTTTTACTGGGGTCTATCAGATCGACCTTGTAAATAGCTCATAACTGCTGAACCATACTACTATGTTGGATTCTGAAGTACCATGGACCTTCTTATCCTCTTTATGGGCTATATTCATAGCAATCCTGTTGACCTTATAATTTAGCCTATGCATTCTTAACTGTTTCTTTGGCTTTTCCCCCTCCAGACTTAAAAGTTATGCAGGTACCAAGATGACAATGCCAGACACCTATCAAAGGCCTTCAGATAGACTCTCTGTAGAGTAACTCTAACTGCTGATCATAACTATGACCCTCTTCAGCTAGAAGTAGCCAGAGCTTTCTTCACACTTTGCCCCCTCATAGCAGTTAGGGGTACTTCTTCAGAATGTGGAATATTGATGATAGGTGAGATAATTATATATTTTGTAGGTAGACAGGGCCTCCCTCAAGGAGCCAACACAGCAAGGAGCCAACATGGAGGACAATAAAGGCACATTCACTGTGGCCAGAATTATAAAAAGAGAGAACCTACTATACCCTTGTGTTCCCCCTGGGATAAATAGCAGAGATTGATATTCTAAATAGGTATCAATCACCTAGGTGCAGGGGTCAAGGTCTTAACCCAGCCTTTCCAGGAAATATCCCCAACCCCCACCCTTACTGAAAATCCTTGTACACTTGCTATGTGACTTACTCTTCCATTTGACTAACATTTAATCAATATTGCCTGTGTGACTATACTTGTAATCTTATTGGTTAGTCATGGTTTTGCTCCACCTTGTAATTTTCCATTGGTTCTTACATTTTTTCCCCACTTTGCACCTGCCTCACCACATGGCTCTGCTGTATAAAACATCTTGGAGAAGTGGGCAGCAGGCAACCAACCCACTTTCTGGTCTCCCTTCTGTCTCTCTTAGAAGCTTTCTTTCCCTCAGTAAATTTTTCTTACTCTTAAAAAACATTTATTGAATGAATAAAGGAGAAGGCAGGGTCACAGATTACATGGGTTTTTATTTTTGATTCCTGAATATAAATATGTGTCAAAGGAAAAAATTATAACAATGATTTAGCTAAAATATTTTTTAAAAATATCTTGCTGCATTGCTTAGGTTAGTTTCAAACTCTTGGGTTCAAGTTATCTTGCTACTTCAGATATCCAAATGGTTAGCACTATGTCAGATTTACCAAAAATCCTAATTCACTTCATTTTGATTCTATAGTCAGGCAACACTTCCCTTTATAAGATAAAATTAATACTTTGATGGGCTAAGCAGACAGATTGGATGTATAGACAGAAAGGGGTTTAAAAAGACAGATACAAGCAAAAAACAAATTAGTCAAAGTCATTTTCCTTGTTAAATAAGGGCAAGGACACTGAAAAACTGAATTTGGGATTTGGAGAAGCTGTGGGTTGACTTCATCTCAGGGCTCCCAGTTTTGAAATCCCACAGTGACTGGGTGAGGGAGAACTGTAGGAGATGTCCAGCGTCTGGGAGCTGTGATCAGGCCAACATCCAAAAAGTTTTAGGCTGAATGACTCAGGCTCCAATCCCACCATCAGAGGCCAAGATCAGCCTGAACGTCTGTGGATTTGAAAGTACCGGAACCAGCACTCTGCCATAATCCTACTTCAGGCTTACCGGGATTATCTAGGATGGATCTGGGCTCTGACTGCCAACCAACGACCTCTGTAGTCTATCATCAAGAGCAAAGTCACAGGCCGGGGATTTAGCTCAGTGGTTCCATTGCCTGCCTTGCAAGTGCAAGGACCCAAGTTTGATCCCCAGTACCACCAAAAAAAAAAAAAAAAAAAAAAAAAAAAAAAAAAAGAGCAAAGTCATGCCCTGAGTTAGATACTACCACAAAACTGTAGACCCCAGAATATAACCACAGGCTTAAATAGCAGAGAAATTTATTTTTTCTTTTTTTATTTGCTTTTGGGATTTTTGTTTGGTTGTTTTGATTATTTTTATTTTTTCATGAGTGTGAACACTGTTTTTAATTTTTATGTTTTGTTTTGCTCTTTTTTTTCCTTCTTTCTTTCCCTCCTGTCTTCTTCACTGGTTTTACAAGGCTTAGGTAGTCTTTCTTTGTCCTTCAGCTTTGGTTCTAATCTCTGTCTCTTCTTTTATTTCTCTATTTTTTTTCCTCTTACCCATTTACATTTTCTCCCCTTAAGATAAAATTTCTCTACTGAGTGAATGTTTACTGTATATAACTGTCTGATTTGTCTTAGATGTTGTAATATAACTAGAAATCTTGAACCTATGGTTAAAGTTGGCAAATTAATAGTTATCACAGTTTGTCAATCTGTGCTTGATGCTATTATAATTGTTGATTGTACTACTTTAGCCAAGGTGACATAGTTGTGATTAATTGATCTTCCTTGTATGCCAATACCTAGATTGTCTGGAGAACTTGAAAAAGACTATGTTTGGTATCAAAGAACTGGGTGTTTGCCAAACAGGCAGCAACATTTCATCCCTAATAAACTAGAACAGGCTCAAAAAGCAAAGCCAGCCACACCCAAAAGACATCCCTAAAAAGTAGTCATTTTTCTAAAGAGATCTGAATATTAGTAATAAAACTGCCTACCATAAGCAATTTCTGCAATGCAGAAAACAAATGAAAGGAAGGAAGGAAGAAAAAGAAAATGAGAAAACATGGAAGCAAGATGAAACCCATAATCCCCTACTCTCCCAAGGCAAATCCAGGGGGCATTGAGGTGGAAGAAATAAAAACCTCCAAGCTGAATTTTATGAAACAGTGGCAGCAGATTTAGTTAACATCAGGGCACTTCTACTGCATAAGTGTTAAAGCAGAGAAAGCTTCACTGTTATATTGAGTGAAACTAATTTCTTTGGGAAATTTGGCTGATATCACTCATTTCTCTTGGTTTCTTGGAAGGCCAGATTAATAGCTTATTTTCTGTTTGATGATGTGGAGCTCAGCAGCCAGTCACTGCAATCAGATACAACACTTCCTGTACAAAGAAGCCTTGCTTCCTCAGTCCTCAGAATACTTTGTTGATCTCTGGAGAGCTGAAACCCAGTGGGAATGCCCAATGTTGAAGGAGTTCTCCACCAAAGGAGCACAGGAGGCAGGCATGCAAAAGAATTGAGGCAGCTCCTTGAGACTTTTAATAGGCTGAATAATGGCCCCAAAGACGTTGCTGTGGTCAGAACATAATATGTCAAAGTATGGCACTTGGCATGTTGAGTTCTTTGAACTAAAGGAAACTGGAAAAGTCTCAGAAGCAATAAATTTTTTCTGACCTTTTGCTGCTCTCCTTTCTCCTACCTTCTCTCCCTCTGAAGCAGGCTAGAGAACTAGACTTCTTTTTCACCAAGCATATCATGGGAAACCAGAATTCTTTTCCTTCAAAACAAGCCATTAACCTACAGAGGTCACTCTGACCCACCACTCTCCTAAAAATAGAACATAACGCACTCGTTCTCAGAGAGGGAGTTGCTATACAGAATGACCAAAAAGATTCTGAATGCATAGGCCTTGCTAAGTTCCCCTAATAGTTCATTACTATTAAATGGCTTACTTTTTGTCTAATTACATTTCTAGAAGACTACTTGTGTAGTCTTCATCCAACCTAAGCATAAAAACACATATTTTCCCTGGTACTTTGGTTCTTCATTTCTTAAATGTTTATTCAAAACATTGAATAAATTTTCATGCTTTTCTCTTGTTAATCTTTATTATACTAGTATCAGCAGTGGACCTTGAGATGAGTGAAGGAAGAATATTATACCTTTTCAATCCCATAATGCCTGTAACTGGTAAGCCAGGTCCTGGCACAGTGAGTAACGAACCTCTCACTTCTATCCTCAGTTATTGTGCCCTTAATGAAAGAATTCAGTCAAGACACATAGGCAGTCATGCAGAAGGGCAAGTGGAATTTATTATAACAAGGATAT
The DNA here is from genome assembly GCF_012274545.1 of Fukomys damarensis. Classification (NCBI taxonomy): domain Eukaryota; kingdom Metazoa; phylum Chordata; class Mammalia; order Rodentia; family Bathyergidae; genus Fukomys; species Fukomys damarensis. Next base: position 98,485,655 of record NW_022900928.1, on the reverse strand, counting down.
AGAGTTAATACACTTTCAAAAGAGAAGATGATGAGTGGTACCACAAAGACTTCTATGCCAAGTATGAGTTTGGATATCTTTCTATATGTACATAAAAGTTACTCTTGGAGTTCAGGAAAGCATGAAAATTACAATTCTTATTGACATTTCTTTTGGCATTACTTCAGAATGTTGATACCTCAAAAATTATCTTCCTTGTTCTTTTCCAATGGTTAATGTTCTCTCAGGGGCCTTAATCAAACAAAAATCTAAATCAAGTCTCAACCCAAGGAAAGAAGATCTTTCAAGAATACTCCTTTTTCTGATACCTTTGCTGTAGGCCATGTAAGAATGTTTCATGACTTGTTTTGGAAATATACAACCAGATATTGAAAGGATTGTGCACAATGTATAATCTTAAATTTTCATTGTCCTCCGTAAGATTGCTTTCAGCCTGAGAGCTAACATATAATTATAAATGTGTTACATATTGGCATCTTTATTTATTTCCTTAAGTTGCAATGCAGGCTTTTTACTCTTCTCTCTCCATTTGTCCCTCAGGCTCACTAATCTCTAAGTACTTGCCTAACTTGCCCACTTACTATAAGTGTCACCTTGTAGCACAGAAGGGACTTTGCAGATGTAATTGCATTAAGGATCTTGAGTCAGGAAGATTGTAGTATGGGCTCTATCCTTGCAAAGGGAAGACAGAGCTTGAATGCAAGTGTGAAAAAATATTGCTTACCTTATCCATTTTTTTGCACATTAACCTGACCTGCAACTTGACAGAATGCTAAAGCAACTGGCTCTAATTTGATCTGAGTCATAATTTCAGAGCCTGAAGAAATTTAACTGGGCTTTAAAACTATTGAATGACCACATAGACACCTCTCTGCCTGATTTCTAAATTTTACATAGTTTTTCTAATTATATAGTTGGGGGACAATACTAAAAACTACACATTCTCACACACTGCTCAGAAGATTTCAAGCTCTAATAGTGGAATAATTGGTAAGAAAGGGGTTTTGTTGTTTTCTGGCTGGAGAATTATATTTTAAAGATTAGATTTTACTGAGTAGAAAGGAAATTTATTGGAGAGTTTTAAGCAGGGGAATATCATAATCTAGGGTCCTTGGGTTAGTTTTCAGTCACTGTAATCAAATATCTGAGAGAAAAGAATTTAAAGTTGGAAATTTTTATATATTTTGACTCATGCTTTCAGAGATTTCAGTTCGTGGTTGGCTGGCTCCACAGCTTTTTAGATCTGTGGTGATACAGAAACATCATGGTGGAAGGGTATGGTGGAAGAAATCTGCTCACAATTTGGCATCCAGGAAGTAAAAAGTAAACAGCCAGAAAGCATGGGATTGGGGATCAGATATAGCCTCCAAAGTCACATCTCCATTATCCATTCTCTTCAACTGGACCATACATGTGTTTCCGTCACCTCCCAATATGCCATAAAATTATTATTTCATCAACAGCCAGGAATAGTGGCATATGCTGGTATCTCAGCTATTTCAAAGGCAGAGGCAAAAGGATTATAAATTTGAAACCAGCTTCGGCACCTTAGCAAGACTGTGTCTCAAAAACAGGGGAGACTGGGGGGTCTACCCAGAGGTAGAATGCTTGTCTAGCAAGAAAAAGGCCCTGAATTCAATCCCTAATATGGCAGAAAAAAATAAAAGAACTCATCAACAGTCTAAGCTACTTCATGAAGCTAGAGAGCCCTCAAGATTCAATCATTTCCCAAAATCCCATGAGCAACTAAGCTTTCAATACAGTGAGTTTGGGGGGACAAATCATGTACAAACCATAATAACCCTTTTCTATTTCTGCCAGATGTGTCCCAAGTATTCAAGCAAAAAGATGGTAGATCATCCAGAATGGGAGAAGAAAAGAAATAGAAAGCTACTGGAATCTAATCTATTTCTGAGATGGATACTAATGGATTTGCTGATGTATTTTCTACAGTTATGTAGATATCCCTTATTGACTTCTTTGAAGATGTTAAATGTTTAATAATGCAAACATCTGCTTTATTTTCGTGTATGGGGCTCTCCGGATTGGAGGGAAAAAAGGGGGCCAAGGTAGCAATGAAAGTATGTATGGAATGGGAGAGGGAATGTTGCCAGAACTTCTGCAGTGAGTACTGGTCTCCTGTGAGCCACTGCAACACAAAGTGAATTAAAGAGTAAAGATGGGAAATGACACTTAGAGAAGAAGACTAATCAGTGCTGCTCTGGGCAGCAAAGACGAAGACATCCCAAGCTTGCCACTATTTACTGGGTTTATAGGGAGTATCCAATGACTCAGAATATGGCAATAATCCTAAAATGAGAAGGATCTTATAATCACATGAATACAAGATGTTTCAGAGAGTGGCACGACCATGAGGACCTTATGCTGATGAGGATCTTATGTAGATTAGGAATTTAAGTTGATTAGGATGATGAGATGAGCAAAATGTTCTAGACAATTGGTAGATGAATTAAGATGATAAAGAATTTGTCGCTTCCCGGGTGAAACCTTTCTACTCAGTTCTCAAAGAACCAGGAAGTCTTCAGCTGATGTAATCTTGCCCTTGAGCATCACACATCATAGGGCTATTGAGGCCTCAGACATCCCTAATCATTATTTAATTGTGAAATTAGTTTTCCCAAGAATTATGTAGCATGGCTTCCAACAGAAGTATAATTAGCAGGTCTGTCACAAGCTGGAGGCTAAGAAATCAATTGATTTCTTAACTTCCTGCTTTGTAGCTAACTCTTGGTTTCTGTGCTTTTTTTTTTTTTCATTAAGTGGTTCTCAGTTCTCACTGGATCTTTTACCTAACTATTCATACTGCTAACCCAAGAAATAATCACATACAAGATTATTTTTTATTCATTCCCTTATGCACTCCTCTTCCACACAAAATATAGCTAACTTATATAAGTATATTGCTTAATAAGGAGATATATGCATAGATAAACTTAAATTGGTAACATAATGTAACCTTCAAGGTTAGAGAATAAAAGATTTTGACTCTGACTTACTCTCCCTTGGATCATAGCAGACATGTCTTTTTCAACAGCATTATGAAGAAATTCCTGTGGTGAGGTAGTTATAAATACTTAATTGAAATTTATATTTATTTTAAGTATTCATGCCAAAAATATTTATATTTAATTATATGTTAACATTATTCATATAATTTATATAATTAACATTGATATTATATATTAATATTATTTTAGAATTCAATATACCTATAATGTACTGCAATGGAGGAACTACCTGTGTCTGAATAATTTAAATTGGGACTTATTTTGGGGGTAGGGTTTATATTACAAGCATCCTGAAAAATGATGCTTGGGCTTATTTTCCAGTTAGGTCTTATTTTTCAAGGAAAGACAGTGTTTGAGAGTGTTTAATCAGGAGCCATTTGAGGAAAAGTTTAGTTGGTAAGATTTAGCTTTAGGATTTCTGGGTTCACCCTAATGTCATCAGTAGCTCCTTCTAAAAGTGGCTCACAATTACATGTTACTGGGTTCTGGGTTGTCCACCTTGCCCTCTGGAGTTAGAGTCCAGGTTTTTCTCATCTTGAAAAAACAATTCAATGAAATGAGCAAAAAGTAATGACAATTAGGTGAATACAGCCACAGAGACAATCACATAGAGGGTGTAGACTACACATAGACCCCCTGAGATGTTTAAGCTCAGGTTGGGAAGAAATCAAGAGTTCTACCCTCTGTGATGAGAAGTTAGGACAGTCATAAGTGGCTTTTGGAATGGGGTAAGCATAAAAATGCTGACATAAATCTAGTGAACTGCTTAAACACTACATCCCATTGCCTTCGTCCAGTACAGAACTCAGTGGTCTGTTTACTTTCTCCACCTGCCAATGCAATCAGAGATACACCTCAACAAGGATGGTTCCCACAACCTGGGGTATATGGATGGAGGAGCCTCTGGGTGGGAGCACCTCACCAACCCATAAGCCATAAAGCATGGCAGAGGAAGCAATAATTTGACTTGTATTGAAGGACACCAAAACTGGGAGAAGCTGGAAGGAATACAGCCCTAGTGCAGACACCAGTGACTGACCATGCCCACCTGAAAAAGTGAGACCAGCCTCGGCATTCACAAACAAAAACATTAGCTTGGAAACAAAATAGAACTTAGTAGTGACTCACTATCCCTCCCCCATATCTGGTGTATTCCAATACTGCAGACCCAGGAAAGAAACCACTCATTCAAACACATTGAGAAAATTTTTAGACTTATTTCTTTTTTCCTTCATTGATTTGGGGGGATTTGTACATTTTTTCCACTCTTTTGAAACTTTTAAAACTTTTTTCTTCTTTTTCTTGTTCTTCTACTTTTTCTTGCTCTTCTTTGATTGTTTGTTTGTTTTGGAAAAAGTGTCTCACTGTGTCTTTCAGGCTGGCCTTGAATTCACTAAGAAGACAAGGCTGGCCTTTAACTTGTAGTGATGTTCCTGACTGGTCCACTTTAATCTAATTCTATTATTTTTTTACACTGAAATAGGATCCTTTATCTTGCTTTTCTCTCTCTCTTCATTTATCCATCTTTTTATTATCTTTGAATTTTTGTTTTTTTAATTTTCTCCTTCACCTCTTCATTTTTATTAGTAGTACTAATAAGCATTATTAATTTTTAGATATTTACTTGACTGTATGCTACTATCCTTGAATTATTTTCTATTGTTGATGGTATACTTGTTGCATTTAACAGATATTTACTGTATAACATTATTTGGGTTGTTTTATGTCTATATTATTATACATCTTTTTTCTATTGTTAAACCATAGCATTTATTGGTGCTTACAATGTGGCAGTATCCAGTTAGTCTTGTAATCTGTTGTTGCTGCTGATCTTGTTGCTATTACCAGTATAGCATAGTTGTTGCTACTATTATTTTTTCAGGGTTTTTTTTTTTTTCTTTTTGGTACCAGAGATCAAACTCAGGACCTTGAGCTTGTGAGGCAGGCAGTGGAATCACTAAGTCCCTGGCCCTGTTGCTATTATTTTTACTGTATACCAATACCTGGTATGTATGTATTATATCAGCAACAGTACTATGGTTCAATTCCAGAAAAATGGTTTCTCTGCAAATTAGACTGCACATTTGGCTCACTGCATTAATGGAAGTGGTCAAATCTTGGGGCAGAGGCAAAGGCCTGTACAGTGCTACATGCAGTACATACCACTGGAAAACAGACACAAAGGAGGTCTGCATACTAGCAATGAAGACTTTCTACTATAACCAATCCTCAAGCTGCAGTGCATATATACACACATACAAACACATAAGAAAAATATGGGAAAACAAGGTAAAAATTGCCTCCAAAAATTCCAAACTCTCCAAAAGTTAATAGTTGGGGGCATTGATAAGGAGGAAATGAAAAAATCAAACAGCCAGATTATATGAAGTGATGAAAGAAGAAAAACAAACAGGTCAATATGTTGCTTAGTGAGCACAAAGATTATGTATGTATATATCATACATATATATAATTAAAAGGATAATGAAATTAATAAAATTATGAGTGAGTCTACAGAAGACACTAATAAAAAGCCAGCTAAATTAAATGACAAAAACCATGAATGACCAACTTAAAATTAGTGCCCATGAAAAGGTACCAAAAAGAAATTCAAAACACAAAAATTCTATTGAAAGTATGGGCAGGTTTGTGTGGGAGTGCATGGCTGAAATCTCAGCACTTGGGAAGCTGAGGTAAGAGGATTGCCATGAGTCTGAGGCCAGCCTGGACTACATAATAGGACCTTGCCTCAAAAAGAAAAAAGAAATAAAGAAAGGAGGAAAAGAGAGGGAAAGAAAGAGAGAAAGCAACCAAGCAAAAGTATGGGGAGTGACCAATGTGAGAAGAGAGTCGGAATTGCAAAATAGTGTTTATACAGATGCCCATATAACTCAGAAATACCTTTAAAAAGGAGAGATCATGAAAAATAAGACTAAATGAGGTAAAGACTAAGATTAACTGTAATTAGCCAAAAATTAAAGGACAGCATTAATGGCATAAATTAATGGCACATTGAGGCCATACTCAAGTGAAATTAATAAGACACACGTGTAAATACTGAATAGTTCACTGGTGTGAAAAACTAGAAGTGTAAATAAGGATCAAAATGTATAATTGATATTGTGCAATAGAAAGAAAAGGTCTAAAAGAGTAGAGGAAGTGGGAGGGGAAAGGGAAAAAGGGAAAAGAAAAATATGTAAAAAGGAAAAACATGGAAACAATTTTTTTCCTCATTGAGTTTATTGGTACATTTTAGGTATATGGTACAGTTACATTTATCATTGGCATCCTGTACCTTTACATGACAGGTCTTGGTTCTCATTTTTCCCCTTGTCCCTGCCCTCCCTTCACCCCATCCTCCCCTCCCCCTTTGCAAAAACTTCATTTCCATTTTTTCATTTTCTCATATTTTTTCTTTTCCCTTATTAGCTTTCCCCTACCCTTCCCACTTTCCCTACACCTTTAGCCCCTTTCTTCCTATTCCACATTGTCAATTATATTATTAGGATATTATGTACTATTATAGTTTATTCACACCAGAGAAACTATTTGGTATTTACACAAGTGTGACTTATTTATTTCACTTAGGAGTATATCCTCAATAGGTATCCATTTTCCTATGAATGAATCTAATTTCTCATTCTTTGAGGCTGAGTAATATTCCATTTTATAGAAAAACCACATCTTTATCCAGTTTCCAACAGATGGGCAAATGGGCTGTTTCCAAGTTCTATCTATTACAAAGTGTGCCACTATAAACATGGGTGTGCATATATTCTGTAATATGATTCTTTTAATTCTTTTGGAAAGATACCCAGAAGAGGGATGGCTGGGTCAAATGGAACCTCTAGTCCCAGTTCTTTCAGGTATCTCCATACTGGATCTCAACCTGCCAAAGATTAAAATTGGATGTTTATCTTTCACCATGCACTAAAGTAAAATCCAAGTGGATTAAAGATGTAAATATTAAAACAGAAACACTAAACTTGCTGGAAGATAAGTTAGGCAGAACTCTTGAAGACATTGGCATAGGAAAAGATTTTATGAACAAATCCTCAGTAGCATGGGAACTAGCAGAAAGAATCAACAACTGGGATCTCATCTTATTAAAAAGCTTCTGCACTGCAAAAGAAACCAACAGAATTAAGAGACAACCTACCATGTGGGAAAACATTTGTACCAGCTGCTCCTCAGACAAAGGACTATTATCTAGAAAATATAAAGAACTCAAAACAATCAACACCCCCAAATATAAAGACCCAATTCAAAAATGGGCATCTGAAATGAACAGATATTTCTCAGACAAAGAAGTAAAAACAGCAAGCAAATATATGAAAAAATGTTTCACATCACTGGTCATTTCAGAGATGCAGATAAAAACAACACTGAGATTCCACCTCACCCTACAAAGAATGTCTGCTATCAAGAAATTAAATAATAACTAATGTTGGCAGGGTTGTGGGGAGAAAGGAACCCTTCTGTTGGTGGGAGTGCAGACTGGAAACAATCTCTTTATAAACAGGGAAGGGTGAAGGAGGTGAAGGGAGGGCTGTAACTAAATTGTACCAATAAATTTAATAAAGATAAAAAAGAAATAAAAACTTTCCAAATATGAGGGGTGGTCATATAAATAAATGATGCATGTAGAACCCCAAATAACCATGATCTGAGAAGAACTTCTCCACAATCACCATAGCAAAAATGCCAGAAGCCCAAGCCAAGGAAAATATATTAAAAACTATGATAGAAAAGTAACTTATCACTTATAATGAAATAAAACAGGACCAGGGAGTTAGCTCAGTGGCACTGTGCCTGCCTTGCAAACACTGGTCCTGAGTTTGATCCCTGGAACCAAAATGAATAAATAAATAAATTAATTAATTAATTAATTTAAGAAACAGAATTTTAGCAGAGTTCTCAACTCAAGCTTTAAAAAGTAGGAGAGCTTGGAGTGAAGGTTTTTAGCCCTTAAAAGAAAACAATTTCCAACCCAGACTAATATATCCTGAAACACTATCTTTTAAAATTGATTGAAAATATAAGGTCTTTCCATGACAACATGAACCTTAGGAAAGTTTTTACCACCAAATCAACACTCAAAAAAAGTCCTTAAGGGGCCAGGGATTTAGCTCAGTGGTTCTGCTGCCTGCCTTGCAAGCACAGGGACCTGAGTTCAGTCCCTGGTACAAAAAAAAAAAAAAAAAAGAAAGAAAGGAAAAGAAAAAAAACAGAAAAGAAAAACCTTAAGAATAAGAATATCCTAAAAAGAGAAAATGAAAGGCCAGGAATTGAACTTAGTGGCACCACCCACTGCCTCACAAGCATGCTGAGTTCAATCCCTGGTACAAAAAAAAAGAGAGAGAAAGAATGAAACCAATAATGCCAAAACATCTAGTCTACTGGAATAAATACTTTGGGTAGGGTGAAGAGTTAAACAAAATGAGAGAAAAAAATCAGCAACAGGGAAACAATAAAATTACAGGAATAAGTTAATAATTTTCAGTACAGTCTCAACTCCTCAATCAAAAGATACAGATTTGCAGATTGGATCCAAAACAAAATCCAGTTATGTTGTACATAAGAAATGCATTTAATCCAAAAAGTAATTCAGGAATTAAAATCAAAGGTTGCAAAAACTTACTTCACATGCTAGAATCCCCAAAACAAGCAAAAGTAGCTAATTTAGTTTCAGACAAAATAGACTCAAAACTAAAACTTATTAGAAGAGGCAAAGGTTACTACATAGTGGTTTAGTGAGCAATTCAACAGGAAGAGGTAACAATTATAAAGATATATGCACCAAACACTAGTATACCCAACTTCATGAAATAGACACTACTACAATTATAAATATATATGCACCAAACACTAGTATACCCAACTTCATGAAATAGACACTACTGGAAAAAAATCAGATTATCATCAACACAATTATAGTAAGGGAATCCAAAAACCCCACTATCACAAATAGACAAGTTAACCAGAAAAGAAATTTAACAGATAACTACAAAAGGTTTCACCCAAAAGCAGAATATATATTCTTCTCAGCAGCACACAAAATTTTCTCCAAGACAGACAACATACTAGCCATTAAGGCACACAATACAAAAGAATTTAAATTATCCCATGCATTATTATCAGATCATAGTGCAATGAAACTAGAAATCAACTACAAAACCCCACAGAAATTATGCAAACATATGGAGATTAAGTAATACACTCTTGAGTAATCAATGTGTCACAGAAGAAATCAAGGTCAGTGACTAGAATCAAACAATGCCAGAGCAGCATGAGAGTACCAAAGGGGCACAGTGAAAGTAGCCCATCATCAGAAAAACAAAGCAGGCCAATTTAAATATTAGTGGTGCATTTGAAGGTCTTAGAAAAGCAAGAAAAATGCAAATCCAAAAATAGTTCAAGTGATTAAATTATAAAGGTCAGAGAAGAAATTAGTAAAACTGAGGCAACAAAAAATACAAAGAATCAATGAATTGAAGTGCTAATTCTTTGAAAGGATAAACAACATAGGCAAACCTTTAGCCAAGCTTACAAAAAAAGAAAAGAAAAAAACCCATATCGAATCAATTTGAAAAGAAAAAGGCAAAAAGGAAGCAGCAAAATCCAGATTATTAGTGACTACTTCAATAACCTGCATTCCTACACATTGTAGAATTCAGAAGAAAAGTAGATTTCTAGATACATATAAATTACCAAAAGTGAATCAAGAAGATATAAAATCCCTGCATAATGAAATAACAGGCAATGAAATTAGAGCAGTAATAATGTATCTTACAACTAAGAAAAGTCCAGAACCTGACAGATTCACCACTAAATTCTATAAGAACTTCATTGGAAATCTAACACCAATATTCCTCAAACTTGTTAATGAAATTATAAAGGAATTCCTAAAAACTAGTGTTACCTTGATTTTAAAACTATACAAAGACCTAACTAGAAAAGAAAACTACACACCAATCTCTAGTGACCATTGATGCAAAAATCTTCATCAAGACAAACAGAAAACATTAAAAAGATCAAGCTGGGCATGGTAGTGCAAGCCTGTAATCCCAGCAAACAGGAGGCAGAGGCAGGAGGATTGCTGTGAGTTTGAGACCAACCTGGGCTACATAGTGAGTTCCAGTTCAGTCTCAACTACATAGTGAGACCCTGTCTCAAAAAATAAACAAACAAAAAAAGATCATACATCACAACAAAGGAGGCTTCATCTGAAGGATGAAAGGATAGTTCTGTGGGACCTAAATTACAAGCCCTTGCTAAATGGCAAAGGGCCTAGGAGACAGTGTCCTGAACCCCTCCCATTGTAACCACAGCCCCGACCTTTGTTCCAGCCCTGGCCTAAGAATGTGGATCACTCTTGTATTGTTTGGAGTCCGGATCTGAATCTACTTGTAAATTAGAGACTCCAGACATACAGCCCAAGTTAATTGACAAACTGTTTGCTCATCTGGAGTGTCTTGGTGACCTTTGAGACATCCTATGGGTGGTACCTGTCACTCATCGATATGTGACTGTTGAGCATGTGACTGCTGACCACCAGCTCAAGTCAGCAGACCTTTGTCCTCTGTCTGTGAGCCCAAAATTGTTAACCCCCTCTTTTACTCCCTATAAGAGGACCTCAGCCCCTGAGCTAGGGGCCTCTCTGAGCCAGCCACTTGGTTCTGAGAGTGTCGTCTGGCCAGACTAATAAAGGTCTTTTACATCTAGCCTGGTGTGTTCCTTCCTGGGTTTCTCATTCCTCGATAGCGCTCGTGGAGCCTCACTGGGCTTTAGGGCCCAACATTGCAAAGGCCTTTTGGGCTGTTTGAGTTCTGTGGAGTGGAAGTGAGACTTTTAAGTCTTACAGTTCGACATACACAAATCAATAAATGTAATACGCCAAATAAATGGAAGCAAGAGCAATAACCACCTGACCATATCGACAGATGTAGAAGAGTCTATGACAAAACCCAATACTCAGTATCAACCATCTGTGAAACTCAGATCCAAACTACATTGAGATTATATTCCACCCCTGGAAATGGGTACCATTAAGACTACAATAAATGCTGGTGAAGATGCAAAGGAAAGGAATTCTTCTGCTCTACTGGTGGGATTGTAAATAAGTACAACCACTACTGAACTTTCTATAAAATTTCCCACAAAACTAAAACTAGAGTTACTATCTGATCCACCTATACCACTTTTCAGCAGAAGTAATGTCAGAGTACTATAAAGATACCTGATACCCATATTTATTGTAACATAATTCACAATAGCTAAGCAATGGAAACATCCTAGGTGCCCATCAACAAATGAATGGAGTGGGGCTGGGGATTTAGCTCAGTGTGCCATAGCCTGCCTCACAAGTACAAGGTCCCGAGTTCAATGCCTGGTACAAAAAAAATCACTAGAGAAAAAAAAAGAATGGATACAATAATTGTGGTTTATATATGAAGGAGAATACCATTTAAACATAAAGAAAAATTAAATCATGTCATGTGCAAGAAAATGGATGGAACTGAAGATCATCATGTTAAGTGAAATAAGCAAGATCCTAAAATATTGCATGTTTTCTCTCAAATAAGGAATCTAGAGGAAAAACATTTTTAATGTTCCTCTCTTTAAAAAAAAGAGAGAGATGATACAAAATAAAAGGGACACTATTAGACAAGAGGTAGAGGATTAGGGGAGGGGAGAGGAAAAGAGAACAGGGAAGTAGGTAGAATTATCAAAGTATGTTATAAGCATGCGTGAATATGCTAAGATGAAAGCCACTATTCTATATATATAAATCTAGAGGAAAAACATTTTTAATGTTCCTCTCTTTAAAAAAAAGAGAGAGATGATACAAAATAAAAGGGACACTATTAGACAAGAGGTAGAGGATTAGGGGAGGGGAGAGGAAAAGAGAACAGGGAAGTAGGTAGAATTTAAAAGAAAGAAAGGAAAAGAAAAAAAACAGAAAAGAAAAACCTTAAGAATAAGAATATCCTAAAAAGAGAAAATGAAAGGCCAGGAATTGAACTTAGTGGCACCACCCACTGCCTCACAAGCATGCTGAGTTCAATCCCTGGTACAAAAAAAAAGAGAGAGAAAGAATGAAACCAATAATGCCAAAACATCTAGTCTACTGGAATAAATACTTTGGGTAGGGTGAAGAGTTAAACAAAATGAGAGAAAAAAATCAGCAACAGGGAAACAATAAAATTACAGGAATAAGTTAATAATTTTCAGTACAGTCTCAACTCCTCAATCAAAAGATACAGATTTGCAGATTGGATCCAAAACAAAATCCAGTTATGTTGTACATAAGAAATGCATTTAATCCAAAAAGTAATTCAGGAATTAAAATCAAAGGTTGCAAAAACTTACTTCACATGCTAGAATCCCCAAAACAAGCAAAAGTAGCTAATTTAGTTTCAGACAAAATAGACTCAAAACTAAAACTTATTAGAAGAGGCAAAGGTTACTACATAGTGGTTTAGTGAGCAATTCAACAGGAAGAGGTAACAATTATAAAGATATATGCACCAAACACTAGTATACCCAACTTCATGAAATAGACACTACTACAATTATAAATATATATGCACCAAACACTAGTATACCCAACTTCATGAAATAGACACTACTGGAAAAAAATCAGATTATCATCAACACAATTATAGTAAGGGAATCCAAAAACCCCACTATCACAAATAGACAAGTTAACCAGAAAAGAAATTTAACAGATAACTACAAAAGGTTTCACCCAAAAGCAGAATATATATTCTTCTCAGCAGCACACAAAATTTTCTCCAAGACAGACAACATACTAGCCATTAAGGCACACAATACAAAAGAATTTAAATTATCCCATGCATTATTATCAGATCATAGTGCAATGAAACTAGAAATCAACTACAAAACCCCACAGAAATTATGCAAACATATGGAGATTAAGTAATACACTCTTGAGTAATCAATGTGTCACAGAAGAAATCAAGGTCAGTGACTAGAATCAAACAATGCCAGAGCAGCATGAGAGTACCAAAGGGGCACAGTGAAAGTAGCCCATCATCAGAAAAACAAAGCAGGCCAATTTAAATATTAGTGGTGCATTTGAAGGTCTTAGAAAAGCAAGAAAAATGCAAATCCAAAAATAGTTCAAGTGATTAAATTATAAAGGTCAGAGAAGAAATTAGTAAAACTGAGGCAACAAAAAATACAAAGAATCAATGAATTGAAGTGCTAATTCTTTGAAAGGATAAACAACATAGGCAAACCTTTAGCCAAGCTTACAAAAAAAGAAAAGAAAAAAACCCATATCGAATCAATTTGAAAAGAAAAAGGCAAAAAGGAAGCAGCAAAATCCAGATTATTAGTGACTACTTCAATAACCTGCATTCCTACACATTGTAGAATTCAGAAGAAAAGTAGATTTCTAGATACATATAAATTACCAAAAGTGAATCAAGAAGATATAAAATCCCTGCATAATGAAATAACAGGCAATGAAATTAGAGCAGTAATAATGTATCTTACAACTAAGAAAAGTCCAGAACCTGACAGATTCACCACTAAATTCTATAAGAACTTCATTGGAAATCTAACACCAATATTCCTCAAACTTGTTAATGAAATTATAAAGGAATTCCTAAAAACTAGTGTTACCTTGATTTTAAAACTATACAAAGACCTAACTAGAAAAGAAAACTACACACCAATCTCTAGTGACCATTGATGCAAAAATCTTCATCAAGACAAACAGAAAACATTAAAAAGATCAAGCTGGGCATGGTAGTGCAAGCCTGTAATCCCAGCAAACAGGAGGCAGAGGCAGGAGGATTGCTGTGAGTTTGAGACCAACCTGGGCTACATAGTGAGTTCCAGTTCAGTCTCAACTACATAGTGAGACCCTGTCTCAAAAAATAAACAAACAAAAAAAGATCATACATCACAACAAAGGAGGCTTCATCTGAAGGATGAAAGGATAGTTCTGTGGGACCTAAATTACAAGCCCTTGCTAAATGGCAAAGGGCCTAGGAGACAGTGTCCTGAACCCCTCCCATTGTAACCACAGCCCCGACCTTTGTTCCAGCCCTGGCCTAAGAATGTGGATCACTCTTGTATTGTTTGGAGTCTGGATCTGAATCTACTTGTAAATTAGAGACTCCAGACATACAGCCCAAGTTAATTGACAAACTGTTTGCTCATCTGGAGTGTCTTGGTGACCTTTGAGACATCCTATGGGTGGTACCTGTCACTCATCGATATGTGACTGTTGAGCATGTGACTGCTGACCACCAGCTCAAGTCAGCAGACCTTTGTCCTCTGTCTGTGAGCCCAAAATTGTTAACCCCCTCTTTTACTCCCTATAAGAGGACCTCAGCCCCTGAGCTAGGGGCCTCTCTGAGCCAGCCACTTGGTTCTGAGAGTGTCGTCTGGCCAGACTAATAAAGGTCTTTTACATCTAGCCTGGTGTGTTCCTTCCTGGGTTTCTCATTCCTCGATAGCGCTCGTGGAGCCTCACTGGGCTTTAGGGCCCAACATTGCAAAGGCCTTTTGGGCTGTTTGAGTTCTGTGGAGTGGAAGTGAGACTTTTAAGTCTTACAGTTCGACATACACAAATCAATAAATGTAATACGCCAAATAAATGGAAGCAAGAGCAATAACCACCTGACCATATCGACAGATGTAGAAGAGTCTATGACAAAACCCAATACTCAGTATCAACCATCTGTGAAACTCAGATCCAAACTACATTGATATATTCCACCCCTGGAAATGGGTACCATTAAGACTACAATAAATGCTGGTGAAGATGCAAAGGAAAGGAATTCTTCTGCTCTACTGGTGGGATTGTAAATAAGTACAACCACTACTGAACTTTCTATAAAATTTCCCACAAAACTAAAACTAGAGTTACTATCTGATCCACCTATACCACTTTTCAGCAGAAGTAATGTCAGAGTACTATAAAGATACCTGATACCCATATTTATTGTAACATAATTCACAATAGCTAAGCAATGGAAACATCCTAGGTGCCCATCAACAAATGAATGGAGTGGGGCTGGGGATTTAGCTCAGTGTGCCATAGCCTGCCTCACAAGTACAAGGTCCCGAGTTCAATGCCTGGTACAAAAAAAATCACTAGAGAAAAAAAAAGAATGGATACAATAATTGTGGTTTATATATGAAGGAGAATACCATTTAAACATAAAGAAAAATTAAATCATGTCATGTGCAAGAAAATGGATGGAACTGAAGATCATCATGTTAAGTGAAATAAGCAAGATCCTAAAATATTGCATGTTTTCTCTCAAATAAGGAATCTAGAGGAAAAACATTTTTAATGTTCCTCTCTTTAAAAAAAA
Source organism: Fukomys damarensis (assembly GCF_012274545.1). Lineage (NCBI taxonomy): Eukaryota > Metazoa > Chordata > Mammalia > Rodentia > Bathyergidae > Fukomys > Fukomys damarensis. The sequence continues at coordinate 98,470,267 of NW_022900928.1, read as the reverse complement.
GAGAGAGATGATACAAAATAAAAGGGACACTATTAGACAAGAGGTAGAGGATTAGGGGAGGGGAGAGGAAAAGAGAACAGGGAAGTAGGTAGAATTATCAAAGTATGTTATAAGCATGCGTGAATATGCTAAGATGAAAGCCACTATTCTATATATATATATGTATATATATATATATATGTAAAATAAAAAATTACAGTCTTTTTGCCATCCAACAAATCAATACACATTTTTAAATGTTTTTTTGTTTGTTTGTTTGTTTTGTTTTTGTACCAGAAATGGAACTCAGGGCCTCATGCTTGTCAGTCAGGCACTGCACCACTGAGGTACATGCCCAGCCAAAGAGAAAAGTTTTTTTTTCCTTCCTTTTTGTGGTAATGAGGATAGTGTGTGTGTGTGTGTGTGTGTGTGTGTGTGTGTGTGTGTGTGTAATGAGAATGGCACATGCTGAGAAAAAGCACTAGCTTTGAGCTGTATCTCTAGCCAAAGAAAAGTGTTTTTGTTTTCTTATTTTATTTTGTTTTGCTCTGTTTTGGGTGGTGGTACTAAGGATTGAACCCAAGGCTTCTCACATATAAGGCAAGTTCTTTACCACTGACTACATCGCAACCCTTTTCATTTTTATTTTAAAAGAAGGGTCTGTTAAGTTGCCCCAACTAGCCTTGAAGTCATGATCCTCTTACCGCAATCTCCCAAGTAGTTGGGGTTACAGATGTATGTGACCATGCCTGCCTGAGAACACTGTCTTAATGATGCTTACAATGGTACATGGGAATGAGACAGTCAACAAAATGTTGTTACTTTCAAGCACTGACAAAACAAATGTGTATAGAATTTTCAAACAGTGGTAATATGATACCAGTTAAAGTTTAAGCTCTAATTTCTTTTTCTGTTTCAAAATTATTTCCATGTGCTTCACAATTACATTTACATCATGTAAATGTAATAAACTATAAATACTTCAACATTTTGATATTTTATCACAAGCATTTCTCTATTCCCTAAAATTTTAGAACATTTATAGTTTTAATGTTCCATTTCAACTATACTGTTATAAACATTTTTATACATATAGCTCTTTTTACAAATTTTAAATTATTTCTAGAGGAATGGTGGGCACTGTTGAAATTATTTGTTGATCTCTGAAGACACCCGTGCTGGCCATGTGTTTTCTGTTCTGTGGTATATTTAGCAGGAAGAACAGCCAAGAACAGAAAGTAACACCACTTTCCAGTGGGTGAGGCTGTCTGGGGACAGGTTGGGCTTCGAGTGTGATTGGAAGCATCAGGCACTACCACTGAGGGCCTTGCTTTTTCAGGGAAGGACAGGAATTGAAGAGATGTAAGCACAACTTCTCCTTGGCAAGGGCAGTACAGAACATAAATTTCCCTGTGTAGCTAGAGTAAAGTGACAGAGGGGATAGAAATAAGAATAAGGATTGGAGATGTTAATCAAGAACCAGACCACGTAGTGCCCCTAGGCTTTAAGGCTTGGCTTTATACCACTTGCCGGGGTAACTCAAGGAAAGCTGCAAGCAAGGAAGTGATTGGAGCTGAAGTTCAGCCAAGGGTCACAATGACTAAAGCCAAAGGGCTAAGGGAGAGTTTTGGAGAGGAAATAAGAAAGGTAAGGAGCTCCAAATTGCATGGGACCGCATTTTGTAGAGAGATTTGAGCGCAAGAATTGTGGGATTTGACTTGAGGTTGAGAAAATTAGTTAATGTTGAAGTAAGCTAAGACCAGGAGAAGAAACAAGGATAACATTAATAAGGCAAGAGATGACATGACTTGGACCAGATCCATGGCAGCAGGTGGTAAAAAGTGATCAGAGTCTAGACAGATAGCAAACGAAAAATGAAGCAGAATTTATTAACTGGTTAGACACAAGATTTGAGAGAAAGTGAGAAGATAAGAATAACTCAAGATTTTGACTTGAACACAAAATAATAATGTTGGAAATGGAAAAAATGAAGAAGGCTGAAATGGAAGAGAGGTGGGCTTTTTGTTTATTTTGTTCTATTCTATATTTGGGGGAGATAAGTGGTTGACTTTTGGGCATAATGAGTTGAGATGTCCTCTTAAGAGCCAAGTGAAATATCAAATAGGTACTGGATACACAAGTTAGGAGTTTGAAATAGAAATTTAAACCATAGTTCAGAATCTTGCAATTAGTCTACTGATAATATTTAAACTTATAAAAGTCAATAATCTCACCAAAGAAGTTACTAGAGAATATAAATTATAGAGCACAAAAGAGAAGCAAAGACTTATCCCTGAGGAGCTAGTATCTTCTGACTTCCTCTCCCGGACCTGTAATCAGAACAGTAAATTGCTGGCAGCCATTTTGTTCAATGTGATCATAGTCCACCCACCCCTGTTGATTAGAACAGTTAGGTATCTAATTCAAGTGGGACCAGTCAAGTTCCCTGTGACAGAAAACTAAAAGAGAGCCTTAAAAATTAATCCTTTGTCCTCAAACAGCAGAGCATTTAAGTTCATAGTTTATAAAGTATGTTTTATATATTCCCTATACACTACAGAAAAACAAAAACAAAGGAAATTATAAAAGTAAAGGAAAGAATAAAAAGCAAATCAAATGTCTTCTGTCTACCTTGTACTATATTTCACTTTTTCCAGCTACCTTGAGAGTCTTGACTCAGTTGAACTCCAATCATCCCTAGTACCCCCTGAAGTGACCCTATTTTCTAGGTCAGTGATGATGAACTTTTAGAGACCGAGTGCTCAAACTACAATCTAAAACCCACTTATTTATCACAAAGTGCCAACACTGCAATTAAACTGAATTCTGAGGTTTTAGTTTAGAAAAAACAACCATGCATTAAAAGAAAAACTCAACAGAACTTTCAGTGATATAAACAGCATGCTGCAGCACATGTGGTAGGTTCACCTCCATGTCCTAGGTCATGTTTTATCTGATAGAATTATAAGGTCAGATTGAGGCATGCTTAAGTCCACCAAGGCAGGCCAAGTCTAAGTAACACATAATGAGTTTATTGCAGACCAGATGCAGATGAACCAAGGGTAAAAAGACCATTGGCCCTGAGAGGAGGGTGCATGAGGTTGATATGGGGGAGTTTAGGTAGGAGAGGGGGCACTGGTTAAGAGGATGGAAAATTTTAGAGTCCCAATGGGTGATGGGCCTGGGGCTGGCTGATAAACAGGACTGTGGTAGGAGCAGCAGAGCAGCAGCAGGTACAGCAAGGCTGTTGTGATTTTTCAGAGAATCAGCTTTCTTTTTTTTTTTTCTTTTTTTTTTTTTGATACTGGGGATCAAACTCAGGACCTTGAGCTTGTGAGGCACGCATGATTCTACTGAGCTAAATCCCTAGCCCAGAATTAGCTTTCTTGTAGCTAAGTGGGGCAACTGCTGGCTTCTATTATTGCTATGCTCCTGTGAATGCAGGTACTGGGTCTGCTTACGTGGGGGTCTGACTCAGTCAAGATCTACTGAGCATGGTCCTAATAGGGGATCCTGATTTACCTTATACTTCTAAAAGTGGAAGAAATTTCTAGAAGTTCTGGGCAGTCAGAATCATTTCCAATCTTTAGTTAAATGGTTGCTCACATGCCTTACTGAACAAGAGGGGTTTTTGTGTTATCAGTGTTTTCAGAATTACTACATTCACTGGTGAAAGCTGATTCATCACCCATTTGGTCACATGGGCCCTGTCTGCTCTTTCCTGAGTGGGAATTCTCACACTGCAAAAAAAAAAAAAAAAGTGAAAAGCTAACAATAGTCCACATTTCATTCACCACTCTATATCCAACACCTCATACTAAGTATATAGGAAGTGTTCAAAAAATATTTGTTGAGTGAATAAACCAAGAGAGATTAAAGGGAGACATATAAACAGCTGGATAGTGATCACTGGAGAGGAAGTTTAAGTCTATACTATTATCTGATCTCTGATATTTATATAAAGTCTGCAACTACCTTTCTATCCTTGATATTAAATTCATATAATGTGCTTCATTCTTCTACTTCTAACCAGTCTTCCCTAGTACCCTTGTTTTGGCCCTGACTCCTTAATTTCTAACCTGGGGCCTCAACTCTGCACCAAGAGTACTTTCTGATTTTCCTGCAGGCTTCTCCCAATCTCATCTAGATGCAGAATTAAAGCAGTCCCCAAAAAGGCCCTACCTCTTCTCACCTCACTGACTTGTCACAAGCTCTTCCGTTACCTAAAATGCTTTCTTCCCTACTTACCCTTCTTAGTTAACCTATGATGATTCTTCTACTTCATTGATCTCCTATAAAAATCCTTTCCTACAGGAATCTGTTCCCATCCTATTGGGTGCCTTGTACCACTGTTGGTAAAAACAGATGTCATCACTTTTATCAGTTTTTTTACTAATAAAATTAATAAAAAGTCTATAAGTGAAATGAATCTAGTTAGTTGCTTGAATTTGAGTAATCACAAATGTAAATATTAATACTATTCTTGTCAATTTTTTAAATTATTATAATAAATGAATTAATTTCATTAAATTAAAAGAAATTTATTCATATTTGTGAATTTCTTTAAAACATTTTTATACATAAAGGTGACTGATTTGTACAGAGTACACAAAACATCAGAATGCACTTGGCCTGTTTGGGGGACATAGTGGTACCCATTTTTCCAGATCTTTATAAATGTACTACTGGTGATTCAAGATGGATGATCAAATTCAACTCAGAGCCACTGGGCAGCAAGACATAGAATTATAGTCCCATTATGAACACGTTCATCTCTCTGGTAATCTTGGACATGTATGTTCCTGTATGTTTTCCTAAGACTTTGCTAATATGGAAATTCTCACATGGCCATTTATCTACTCTCCATCTCTCTTTGTGACCTAGGAGTTCCCATGAGGTTTGGACTACAATCTATCTGTCTCTGTGCCGCAAAGCTAAGCCTAGGACATGGGACTGAGAGGATACTAAACAAATGACTGTTTGAATGAATGAATCCTAACTACTAATGCCGTCCATTGTGTATACTACCAGCTATCAAACTCTCAATTAATTCAGGCACTGAGACTATAAAAGTAGATTAATTTTATTTGGGATCTTAGGAATTGCACTTTGGGAGGTACAGATTCAGATAGCACTGAGAGTCTTTCAAAAAAGTGGGAAGTTATATAGGTAAGCAGTGCTGATTTATTGCAAAGCAGAAAAAAAATCAGTTTGTAGGAAACTTCCATTGAAGTTGAGCAAGAACAGGGACTAAATGACCATAAGCGATAAGAAAAGAATGTATATGTAGCTTTAAAAAAATAAGCCAATGAAACAAGCATCCAATAACCTCTGGATATACATCTTAAGTCTGGAAATAATGTAATTATCTGGTTGTTCCAGATTCCTGTAGTGAAGGAAAAAGGCAGAGTGAAAGTTCACATTCCCAGGGAACAGCTTGAGACACTCTTGGGTTCTGCTTTCTTAATGGCTTCCTGACTCCATTTTTAAAATCTCATTTAATGTTTTCATTGTGATTTTTCTTTTATTTACAAAAAATTGGAATCTGTTTATGATTCACAGTCACAATGACAGGCCAAAATACTATTCAAAGAAGTAGGAGGAATACTATTCTGTACTGTTTCACTCATATACATTGAAATACTGACCAAGAGGGTTCACAGTATAAAAGAACCTGAACATTCACTCAGTAACACAGAAGGCTGTGTAGGTAATGAATGACATTGCTAAGAATTGGATAAGTGGTCGTCCCACAGGCCTGGGTATTAAAAGCTAAGCCCCCTGTCAGGGATTTAACTCCGCAGTGCCACTGCCTGCTTCACAAGGGCAAGTTCCCAAGTTTGATCCACATTACAAAAAAAAAAAAAAAAAAAAAAAAAAGTAGGTGAAACTTTTTTTGAGGAAGTCCAGTCTTGGGGAAGGGGGCACTGAGCTTTTGACACACACACTGAGACACTAGCCTCTTCCTCTCCTCTTTGTGCCCCACTAGCCACAATTCTCTCCCTCTCCATAGACCCAAAATAACTGGCAATTGAACATAGACCAGAGTCTCTAAAAGTGTAATCCAAAACTAACCTTTCTCCTTTTAAGTTGATTATCTCAGATATTTTCTTACAGTGATCAACACATTGTCTTTACTTTATTCCCTTATTTGCTCTGAGGGAACATTTGATATGATAATACCTAGCTTCTCAGGGTCTCCTGGGAAGCAGCCGCAAGATTTCCAGCTTCAGAAGTCAGCTTTTCTTTCTTTTCTTTTAAATAATTTTATCACTTATCTGAAAACTTTCTCTTTTTTTTTTTAATTGTGACATGCCAGATTTGATGGTGAATACCTGTAATCCCAGCACTCAAGAGGTTGAGGTAGGATTGCCATGAGTTTGAGGCCAACCTGGGCTACGTAGTGAGTTCAAAGCCAGCCTGAACTTCATAGCAAGACCCTGTCTCAAAAAAACAAACACAAAAATAATTGTAATGTATAACACAAAAATGCAAACGTATAAAGAATAGTTAGAAAGCAAGGTCCTAAGGTACACAATGTAAATTAAGGACAGGGCCGGGGATTTAGCTCAGTGGTTGGGTGGCCTGCCTTGCAAGCACAAGGACCTGAGTTCAATCCCCAGTACCAAAAAATTAATTAATTAAGGACAGTGCTAGGGCCCACCCCCCGTGACTCTTCTGAGAACTCTTTCCTGTCCGCACAGCCCTCTTATCCCCTACTCAGAGTTGATCCCTGCCATGATGTAACATCATTTCCTTCCTTTTGTTCCTAATTTTACCATTATAAACCTGTACTTGTTTCCTGTAACTGCTGTAACAAATTACCACAGACTTCATGTAAAACAATACACTTCTTTTACAGTGCTGGGCAATGAACACAGGGCCTCTTCAGCCCAGCCTCACAATCATTCTTCTATAGTTCTGTAAATTTAGAAATCTAACACAGGTCTTGCTCATTAAAATAAAGATGCATGCCTTTCCAGAAGGCCCGAGTGAGAACACCATTTTCTTGTCTTTTCCAGTTTCTTGAGGCACCTCACATCTCTCGGCTATGGCCCTGTTCCCACATCTTCATGGAGCATGTCTCTTTCTGGCTTCCATTACTTCTCCTTCTCTAATGTTTTTTGTTTTCCATTTTTTTTTCTTTGTTAGTATATATTGGCTCCACATGATAAACACACTCATTGTGGGAAATTGGTATATATACAGATCACATCTTGATCCTTTTTACTTTTCCTCCCCTTCCCCTCCCTATCTCCAAAAAGTCTGTCTCTCTGTTTCCTATTGTCTACATTTTATTTTGCTCTTTGTTTATACTTTGGCTTTGTCACATAAGCGAACCCATGCAGTATTTAACCTTTTCTGTCTAGCGTTTTCTCTGTAATAACTTCTGTGACAGCGACCTCACTTATGTATACTTGCATGCTTTAAGGCTTAAGGAAACATATCTTTGGTCACAGGTTCTGACAATCATTTTCTCCTTCTCTAATTCTTAATTTTCTCTTTCACTTTTATGTACCTTGTGATTATACTGAGTTTATCTGACAATCCATGAGAATCTCACCATCACAAGGTCTTTAACCTTATGAACACTAGATAAGTCCTTTTTGCTACAGATGGTAAAAATCTGGGCATATGAGTCTTTGGGGAAAGGCCATTATTATGCCTACCGTAGTCTCAAAATCTATGCTTTATTTAGTGTTACCTATTTTTGTACTTCACATAAGTGAAAAAAATCTGCATTTTAAAATTTTGAGACAGAGTCTTGATATGCAGTTCAAGCTGGCCTTGTACTCACTACGTAGCCCAGGCTGGCTTCAAATTTATAGCAACCCTCCTACCTCAGCCTCCTGAGTACAGGGATTACAAGCATGCACCACAGGGCCTAGAAACAATTTGCATTCTTTCGTAGTCTGTTTCTTTAGCCCAACATTAAGATTCACCTGTATATCCTGTGACTACAGTTAATGAATATACAATGAATATACATTTGGGTGGTTTCAAGCTTGGGGATATGATAAACTCTGCTATTATGCACACTGTCATTCGAGTACATATGTATACATATTTCTCCAAGGTATACATGCAATATAAATTACTGAGTCAAAAGATACAACTGTCTTCAAATCTACTAAGCAATGCAGAATGGATTTGCAAAGTGATTGCTCAAATTCACATCCCATCAATAGCATAAAAAAATTTGCATTACTCCACATTCTCTAAATGTTATTGCCAAGATTTTAAATTTTTGTTAACCTAATAAGTAAATGAGATCATCTTCTGACTTAAATTGGGGGGGGTCCTTAATAATTAGACTGAGGCCAGGCATGGTGCTGTATCCCTGTAATCCCTGTACTCAGGAAGCTGAGGCAGTAGGATTGCTACTCTGAGACTGTAAAAGTAGCCTGCCTGGGCTACATGGTGAGTCCAAGGCCAGCCTCAACTATATGATGCAATGCTGTCTCAAAAAAAAAAAAATACACTGAGCATCATTTTATGTTTATTGGTCATTTGTGTTTTTTCTTTGTAAAAAAAATTGTGTTGTTTTTCCTTATCAGTTTTTAAGACACCATTATATCATCTAGATATAATTTCTTTATCAGTTAAATCTTCAAATATTTTAAGTCTATATCATTCAGTGTTTACTAGAGAAACAAATGTAACACAGGATATACAAATATATTAGAATTTACAAGATTGAAGTGGCCACCCAGTGTCAGATGTAGAAGAGTGCAGAGGGTCTGTCTGCACATGGGAGACCAAAGGATTTAGTCAAAGGTCTGGAACTCACTACAGGGTCCTGTGGGAATCTCTGTCCAGAGGCCAATGGGTCTGCAACAGAAGGCTGAAGAATCTACCCTGGCAGGCTGAAGAGTCTGTGCTAGAAGCTGAAGACTCTGCTGGAAACAAAGAGATGATGTCCAAGGTGAAGGCAAAGACTGGAGTGCTTCTGAAGAAAGAGAAGCAGATGCATCCTTTCTCATTTCCCCTATATACCATCCAGGCAACATGCCACCAAAGGGTAGGTCTTCCACATCCTAGGGTGTGGAATTGCTGAGCCAATTTAGTTGGTCTTCCCCAACCCCTACACACACCAGGGATTAAACTCAGGACCTTGTACCTACAAGGCAGGTGTGGCATCACTGAGCTAAATTCCTGGCCCTGGATTTCTCTTAATCAATCAACCATCACAAGGTCTGATGTGCTATTTTTTTTTTTTTTTTTTTACTACCAGTATATTGATGAACAGAAGTTTTTCTATTTAACCTATTTTAATTTATCAATTCAATCATGGTCACCACTTCTTGTTTAAGAACATTTTCTCATATTGAGATTAAAAAATTTGTATTACCTTCTAAAAGCTTTCCAGTTTTGCTTGTCACATTTGGATCAATAATCTAACTAGAATTATATGTTGGTGTGGTGCCATGGAGGGGCCCAACTGCATTTTTTGTTTTTACGGATACCCATCTGACAAAATGCTACTTATTAAATAGATCAATTCTTCAGGGCCAAATTCCTCATAAATCAAGTGGCCATAAATTTGGAACCCTGGATCTGAATTTTCTATTCAATTCTTTGTTCAAGTTCCTTCCTGTTAGAATAATGTCAAATAATCACAAAGACCACAGTTTTATAATAAGTAATTTTCAGGAATGTGATGAAAACAACACTACATTTTGGGGGTTTTACTTAACAATTTAAACGTTGCTGAACTGGGTTTATTAATACTTTGTTAACTGACACCTGCCTAGCAAGTGCAAAGTCCCAAGTTCAATCCCCACTACCAAAAAAAAAAAGTGAGGAAATATTTTGTTAATAATATTTGCATATGTATTCAAAATTAGACTTGGGTTTCTGGTTCTGGAACAAGATGATGTGAATTATTTTTCCCTATTTTTTTTCCTTTAAATATTCCCTAAATATCTGGAAATTATTCAGTAGAAAATAATTTTTAAAACTTGTTTTTGCTGCTGCTGCTGCTACTTCATTTTTATGTCCCACATACCCCAAATTAGGCATAAAAAATGACTTACAACCCACTGCCATCTCACATTGAACCTAACAACTTCCAAGTAAAATATATAGACTCTGGCCAAAGGACCTGGAAAGTAAAACCCCAACAGGAAACTAACGGTCATCCCTAGTCACTACTTGTTAAGGTTTGTATCCAGTTGTACCCCCAAAACCTCATCTGCTCATAGGTGGGGCTTTTCGGAGATAGTTGGATCCTGGGGTCACAATGTTTATCAGTGGATTGGTCTAATGATGAGTTTACAGCTAAACATGCTGCTGGTAAGTGAAGCTTGGTGGGAGGAGGTGGGTCACTGGGGAGGCCTGGAACACTCTCCCTCTCTCTCCCCCTCCCTCTCCTCCTCCTCCTCCTCCTCCTCCTTCTTCTTCTTATTTCCTCTGTCTCTCTCTCTCTCTCTCCTCTCCTCTCCTTCCCTCCTTCCCTCTCCTCCTACTCTTCCTCCTTCTTCTCTCTTCTCCCTCTCTCTCTCTCTCTCCCTCCCCCCACTCCCCTTGCTGCTGGTCTGCCATGCTAACCTGCTAGGAGCCAGCCAGCTGAATATGAACTGAAACCTCTGTAAACAGTAAGCTAAAACAAGCCTCTCTTTTAAGTTGTGGGTGTTGGGTATTTGTTTCCATGACGAGAAAGTATCTGGGACACTACTCCAGCACTAGGGTGGTGGAGAGTAGTTTGATCAGCCTGCACCAACAGCAGCAAAGCCCCAGACATACCAGCCCAAGCTCCACAATGAGGGGCCAGCAGGTGGTCCAATCTGTCTACAGCATCTGCAGAGTGAAGCCAGGGCACCATTACCCTTCTCTACAAACAGGGCACCACAAAGACTTTGCTTAGCCCACATCAGGAGCAACATCAAAGCTCCAGGCTATCCTACCTGGGTACAGGCTAATAGACTATGTCCAGAGCAGCAGCAGGACAACCAGGCTGACTGATGCCATATCTGCTCCATACAGATATGGGGGCAGCATCAGCAGAGCATGTCCCCACAGGCATGAAGACACAAGATCCTGTAGTTTCTAGCCCCCTTTTCATTATTCCTGCCCCCACAGTGGCAGGTCAGTGGCTCAGTCATATTAGGTCACCCAGGAAAAGAAATGCATCCCAGTTCCCAAGCAGTCACAGCAGGGATTGAGCAGGAGTACCAACACTATCAAAAGAAGAAAGCAGGTCAGAATAGTATTGTATAGGCTCTAAACAATAACAGTGAAGCTAAAACCCATAAAACTAAGGTAGAAACTACAGGTAAAGCCTAAACAGGAAGACTGCCTACTAAAACATTTAAATAAAACACTGTTCCTGTTATACCAGATCGCAATATCCCCAAAGACCACCAAGGAGTCAAGTCCGATGCAATTACATGAGGAGTTTATTGCAGGCTCAAGCCCAGCAAACTCGAGCCTGGACCTCCAGTGGCACCATCACAGCGGCTTCCAAATGAAGGCCCCGACCCATTTTCAAGACATGCTTATATAGGGCTGAGGATTGATATTATTTTTAACTTTCCATTACTAAGGGTTATTATTGGGACACTTAGGGAAAATACCTCATTCTCATGAGGAGAATTATCTCATACTCATGAGGAGCTCAGTGGGGGGCACTCTATTTCTATTTTTAAGGAACACTTTATGTGATCACACAATTAGGCAAACTCTATACTCAGCAAAGCCTGTAATATCTCTAATTTAGTAATTACTAGGCAACTATCAGGGAGGGTAAGTTCACTCTTGGGCCAGAAGAAGAGGAACAGAAAAACAGGGAGGAGGTTGTTATAGCCCTTTGCCCAGAAAACTTGGTCTTTATATTCTGAGCAAAGGTCAAAGAGGGAGACCACCTTGATCAGAAAACTTGGTTCCTACATTCCCCTCTTCTCAAGGACCTTAGGGACCCAATCTTGGGACATAGGGGCGTCGTCCTCTCATGCTGCTTCCTGCTGGAAGGATGCAACATGGAACCTAAGAAAATGGAGCAAGGGTCCTCTAGGTCTTGGAGACCAGGGTCGGGTCCTGCATTGTTTGTGCCAGTGGTAGTTTTGATGTGGCTTAAGTTCTTCTTCTACTTTGGATCTGGCATCCTGTAGGAGCTCTTTCATTGCTAATTCTTGGAGAGGTCTAGGGGAGGTAAGAGGAACATATCTATTAGACAGGCATCATTCCTACAAGTGTCTTTCAGCTTCTTTTAGGTATCTAGGCCTTAGGTCCCACAACTGTGTCTTATATAGTCTCTGGTTTTTTAAATTCAAGGGAGTCAGTTCTAGTGACTCGAGGAAAACTACAACCCAATAGATCCAACAGGGATAAACTATAGGATAGGGTGTAGGGAAAGTAGGGCAATGGCAGAAAAGATGTACTAAAAATTTTATAGCTCTACCTATTGGGAACCAATAGGCTCCCCATTACCCAATTTGGTCTCAGATCTCCCACCAGATTGAATTTTAAACTATGTTGTATACAATATCCTGTAACAAAACTGTGTCTCTTATTCTGATTGACTCATTTACTCCCTCACCCGACCACCACAAAACTTTGGTGGCACAATAAAGACAAGATTTTTGAGGATACAGAATTGAGAGCCATTCCAGGGCTGCTGGTGGGATCCATTCCTTTCCGATGGTCCCAAAGAACTTGTCTACCTTTAGAGTGCTTGGGCTAAATGCACATCTGGCCCTTAAAAAGAGAAAGAGAACTAGACAGAAAGAGGACATTACAATTTCCTGGTTGCTTGAGATTTAACAACATTCTTCTCCCAAGGCAGCACATATGCCTCCCTGCTGTTGGAAGACTTGATCTATCCCTCTTTTAAGTTGCACAGTCAGTTCAGCAAGGGAGCTCAAAGACTCTTGTAATTTAGTGATGGACAATTTTATTCTGTGAGTATCTTGATCAATTGCTACCTGCAGGCCATTGTATTGCTGATGTTGTGTAATGAGGGCGGCGGCTCTAGTTCTAGCCCCCTTGATACCCATTTTCAATAATACTGTCAAGGTCACAGCCATTGCTGGGTCTCTTTTCCCCCAGTTTTAATTTAGCCTTGAATATTTTGAAATATTTGCCCAATTTTAACAGCTGTGATCTTATACCGGATAAGCCCAGTTGAGATAATTTTATAAAGTTTCAAGATACAGGGTGGCCTTTAGAACAAGACCTCACATGAGGAGAACCCAATATGACTTGGATAGTTCTTAATTTAAAGAAGGCCAAAGGGAGCAGATCAACTCACTTTTTAACCTTATAAGAACTCTGAGATCAATAAGCAATATAACAGTTTAGCTAGATCTTGTACAACCTCTGTTATAAATGCTTGGCCCATTGTCATTGTCTATGGAGAGAGGCAGACCAAACCTTGGATTTTTTTTTTAATTATTATAGCTACTAAGTCAGATTTTTACATTGCCTTAAACAACCATTTATCTTTTAC
>NW_022900928.1:98436335-98456747 GCF_012274545.1 Fukomys damarensis | reverse complement strand
TTTTTTTTTTTTTTTTTTTTTTTTTTTTTTTTGGTACTGGGGATTGAACTCAGGTCCTTGCACTTGCAAGGCAGGCCACTAAACCTCTGAGCTAAATCCCTGTTCCCTATATTTTACTTTTAATAAGCTTGTCCTCTGCTGTGAGAAGACCACACCTTCATAGACTGTGCCATAGATATAACAAGGGGCAACTCTGTATAAACAATTAGCCTCTTTTATTTTGCCCATCAGAGAGCCTGTATGAGTGCCCATAGCTCTGCTCAGTGCACTGATCATTCAGAGGGGAGGGGTCCTGTTTGGACCACTTTATCTTGAGTCATCTTTGCACAGCCAGCATAGCATATACCATTTTCTATGAAGCTGTACTCATCCTTGAACAGGACAAAATCAGCCTCAGGCAGCAGGTCTTTCTGTAGATCTGGATGACTGGAAAAAATTTGTCAGTGACCCTGAGGCAGTTGTGGTCAGAGGGCCAGGTTCCAAGGGCAAAAAGTAGCAGGGTTTAGGGTTTTAACTGGAGCAAAATATACGTGGGGATTCTCACAGATGAGCGCCTGATATTATGTTACTCTATTATTTGAGTCATCAATGTCCTGTTATTAAATAGTTCTAAAAGGCATGATGAAACCAAACAATTTACTTTTTCCTAAGGTTACCTGGTCAACTTCTTTAATTAGCATTACTGTAGCTGCCAGGGCTTATAAACAAAGAACTATCTTTTTACAGCTGAATCTTAACTCTAAGATAAATGTATCACTGGCTAATTTTTATGGGCCTATTACTTTAATAAGCACCCCTAAAGCAATATGATTTTTTTTCAGTTAGGTTCAAACTAAAAGGCTGGATCACATTTAGGATCCCTGATACAGGGAGCAGCAGAATTAGTTTTAGCTGTTTAAATGCTGTCTCTTACTCTTTATCTTATAGTACTTACTATCTTTTGGGGCCCTAAAGATTTATACTTATAGAGAATCTACATCCTATAAAAACCTTTTATCCAAAAAAAATTTTTTATCTGCTTTAAATCCTTTTATCTCTAAGCAGCATGAATTTTATATTTTATCTCTTAAAGCAGCATTAATAGTCTCTCAGTACCCTATTTCTTTATTTAATACACCAAAACATTAACAATAATTATAATTTTATATATGAAATTTTATTCCCTTTAATCAGATATCAAAAACATTTTAATAGAACCTCAGTCTGTTTTTTTATAGAAATCTTATTTTGAAAATAAGCACTATAAATATATCACAATAACATATTTAGAATGTAATTTTTTATGATAACCAATATAAACATTTTATAACAACATATTTAACCATATTTATTGGGGATATCTTCTCAGAAGGTCATTAGTGAATAATGACCAGAATAAATTTTTCTGAGCAGCTATCTTTTTACTATTAATAGGAGTCTATTTAGACCTGAGTTTATATTTAATTATCTTGACAAAATTTTGACTTATAAAACCAGCTTATAGAAATTAAGAAATTATTATTATCCTTTCTATCATTTTAATCAAAATATAATTGAATAAACACCTTTTAAACAATTGAGCACAGACAAACATATAAGACAATTTATAAAACTATAATATACTCAAATATTTGGCCAACTGAATTATAAAATCTCTCTTATTTATTATTTTTTTATTTTTGGTACTGGGGATTGAACTTGGGTCCTTGTGCATGCAAGGTACTAACTCTCCAGCCCTAAAATCTCTCTTAATTAAGGCTAATCAAAACACTTGCAAATCAATTAACAGAAATCACTTATAGAATTATAATCAAAAGGAATGAAAGTTTTTTATTACTATAAAAATAAATCTTTTAGAGCAAACTTGAAACCAACAAGCAAACATACATAAATCATTCCCATACACCTTTTTTACATACTTAGGCCTTCTGGTCTTATATATCTTTCTTTATATCTTTTTAACAAGACAAACATACACAATCTTTTCATATTAAAAGTATATCTCTTTTACCCATAGCTTTTTTAATATCTTCTTCTGTAACAAACTTTAGCTGTTAAAATCTTAAAATGTTTTCTTTTTTTATTTTTAGATTGTTACATCTTAAATTTTGATTGGCTACCCACAGAACAGTATTAACCTTGAGTTTTTATCAACAAAATACAAAAAAACCCAAATTTACCCTACAATTGTAATTCAAAAATTTGCAATGCACAAGAAATATTTTAAACACACCAATTAAACTTAATTTAAATTGAAACAGATACATTTATCAAATAATTAAAATTTCTAACTTTTTTTTATTTGCACCTTCTGGTGCACTAGAGCTAAACAATTTTGTTCTTGCTTTCTATTTCTTCCATACCTTTAATTTTAACAACTCTGGGAGGGGGAGGCAGCTTAACTTCCTCCAAAAGGGGAAACACTGGGATTTGCCTGCAATGATGTCACATTTTCTGAGAGGCAAATTTACCACAGGGAAACAGCAGATTTGACAAGCAATTATTTTAAAACCAAAACTAAATAATTCTCACTAATAGCTGATTACCATGGAGCAGAAGCTTGAGCATCTTTTAGAATACATTAGGCTGTAAATTATTAAAGTCTCAGATAAGCAAATCAAAGGCAGACAATTTTCCTTTTGTCTAGAGATATCCTGGGGGCAAAGTCTGGCTTAGCTGAGATCATGATGACTCACAAAGTTTCTTAAGCATCTTTGATTGCAATTTTATCTTATAGTCCCCCATAAAATTTTTATTAAAATTCTAAATTATATACTTAAGAACAATTGATTTAGTATTAACATTTCCATGACCATTAGATATTCCCTTTTCTGGTGACGCAAGACAAAGGGTGGGGTGTCTCATTCATCAACCTGGTTCTGGGCCTTTCAGCTCTTTCATGCCTGCTTGAACTGAGGGGAGAGTTTCTCATAGCAAGAGTCTCCGTTATGACCTCTTAAGAGTGGTCACAGACTCGCAGGACTGACCCACACAAGCTACACAATGCCAGGAGGGCTCTTTAAGCACAAGTGCCCCCTCCCTTTGTTTTGGTGCACAGACGAGGCTACCAATGGCTTTCATAGCTCATTGCACCGACTTTCCTAGCCAAGTCTCTTTCACACACACAGTAATACAAGATGTTAATATATTCCTTCCCTGGGACCCCTTCCAAAGACAAACTAGGGAGCATCCCAGGGGATCTTACCGTTTAGACAGAGGATTTTACTCATTCACCTTCTTTCTGTTCCGTTACTGGTGAGCTGGCCTCCGCTTCCTGGAAAGGGAACCCAGGAAATCCCAGGGGTGAACCTCTTCCCTTTCAAGGAGCCAGGCAGTCACCCTCTCCAGTGGGACTCAGGTGAAGGTCCAATATAAATTGTGCCACCAGTTGGGCACCATATAGACATGTCTGCCCACAGCCCACAGTCGGCAATGTGGATTGTCTCGCGAGACTCAGAAACAAAAAAGTAAACAACAAAGACTTAAAAGACTTACATGTGCACTTGTTGCTGGCTGGTCTCCTCCAGAAAGAGAATCCAGGGTCCATTAGGGATCCCAGATGAGCTCCCAAATGTTGTACCCAGATCGTGATATCCCCAAAGATCACCAAGGAGTCAAGTCTGATGTAATTACATGAAGAATTTATTGCAGGCTCAAGCCCAGCAAACTCGAGCCTGGACCTCCAGTGGCACCATCACAACAGCTTCCAAATGAAGGCCCTGACCCATTTTCAAGACATACTTATATAGGGCTGAGGATTGATACTATTTTTAACTTTCCATTACTAAGGGTTATTATTGGGACACTTAGGGAAATACCTCATTTTCATAAGGGGAATTATCTCATACTCATGAGGAGCTCAGCGGGGGGCACTCGATTTCTATTTTTAAGGAACATTTCATGTGATTACACAACTAGGCGAACTCTCTATACTCAGCAAAGCCTATAATATCTCTAACTTATTCATTACTAGGCAACTATCAGGGAGGGGATAAATTCACTCTTGGGTCAGAAGAAGAGGAACAGAAACACAGCAACAGAAAAACAGGGAGGAGGTTGTCATAGCCCTTTGCCCAGAAAACTTGGTCTTTATATTCTGAGCAAAGGTCAAAGAGGGAGACCACCTCGATCAGAAAACTTGGTTCCTACAGTCCTCTAGTCAGGGTTGGTGGCGCACGCCTGTAATCCCAGCACTCGGGAGGCTGAGGCAGGAGGATCTCTGTGAGTTAGAGACCGGCCTGGGCCACATAGTGAGTTCCAGGTCAGTCTCAACTACATAGTGAAACCCTGTCTCAAAAAAACCAAAATGAACAAACAAACACACTGGTCTTCTAACCCAATTGAAATATCCAGGCCACAGCTCAAAATTTTCATACCAAGGACCAGAGAAAAAACACTCTTTAAATGAAAAAGGGAAATCAGGGCACCCTGTTCTACTGAATCCATCCAGCTAGATGGATTAGTTATTGATTTTATCTGGCAGGGGTTTCAAAGCAACAATCATAAAAATATCTCAACAAATAAGTATATGTCCTCTTGAAATAAATGGAAAATAGAAAATCTTAGCAGAGATGTTATTTATAAAAAAACAAAGATTATGAAGGTGAAAATACAGTAAACAAAATTTTAAAATCACTGGATAAGTTTGATAGTAGAAATGACAGAGGATCAGTAAACCTGAAGACATAACAATATATAGTAGTTCAGTGTTACTGCACCTGCCTGGCCAACAGAAGGTTCTGAATTCAATCGCTGGTACCAAAAAAACAAACAATACCAACAACAAAAAATAGGATTTACTTGATGAACAACAGAGAGAATATTGATTGGAAAAAAACAGAAGCTATGGGACACTAAAAAAGCCTAGCATTTTATCATCATAATCTCAGAAAGACAGAATAAGGATGAAGTTGAAAAGAATTGAAAGAATTATTGAACAATAATATTTTTAGATATAACTGAGGAAGATAAAGGGACACAAATGGAAAAATATTTCTACATTTTGCTTTAAATAATAAGACACAAACACCAGTAGGTTGGAATAAGTTATATATGCACACAGTAATATCTAGAACAATCACTAAAAAATCTACACAAAGTGATATACTCAAAAACATTAAGAAGCCAGGATTGGGCACTAATAAATGTTCAAGCAACCATCAAGAGTGAAAGAAAAAAGAAAGAAAGGAATGGGAAACTGAAGGAAAAACAGAAAATAAATTTTTTAACCAGGGATCAAACTCTGGTCCTTGTGCTTGCAAAGCAGGCAGTGGAACCACTGAGCTAAATCCCTGGCCCAGAAAACAAATTTTTACATGGAAAATCTGAGAAAATTCATAACTGAAACCATACCTATTATGTCTTCTTTTCTATTTTAGTCATAAATGAATAAAACTAGAAATCAATAAAAAGAGACAATAGGAAAATATCCTATAATTTGGGGAATTTAGCAATCTTCTTCTAAATAACTCATCAGCCAACTAGGAAGTCTCAAAGGATATTAAAAAAAATAGACTGAATGAAAAAAAATGATATATCAAAATTTGTGAGGTTCTAATGAAAGAAGTATAAAACACTAAATGATTACACCAGAAAAACAAAAGATTTCAAATCAATAACCTAAGCTCACATCTCAAGAAAAATAATAGCAAAATAAACCCAAAACAAATCCAAAATAGGAAATAATACATACAGGATAGAAATCAATGACATTGGAAACAGAAAAACAAGAGAAACAGAAAATCTAGATTTTTAAGAAATGAATAAACTTCTCTCAAGACTGACAAATCCCACCTACAGGGGAAGTTGAAGCAGGAAGGCCACGAGTTTGAGTCCACCCTCATCAATTTAGCAAGATCCTGTCTCAAAATTAAAAACAATGGACTATAGTTTAGTATGAAATCCCTGGGATCAATCATCTGCACTGAAAAAAATCAATTTTGAAAACCATAAACTACCAAAATGAAGCCAATCTGAAATACATAACCTGAACAGTCCTAGAACTTCACAGAAATTGAAAATTACAATTAAAAAGTTTTTAATAGAGAAATAACTATGTCCAGACAATTTCGCAGGAGAATTCTATCAAAGGATTCAAAGACAAAGTAATATCAATTTTGTAAAATCAACTCCAGAAAATAAAAGAGGATAAAGCCCATCCCAACTTGTTTTATGAGTCTCTATTATCTTTGTAACAAAACCAAAGAGAGAACATAAAGGAATGTAAAGATGCATGTGACTCATGAAATTAGGTGCCAAAATTTTCAACAAATAAAGAATGCAACAGGGTATAAAAATAGCTCTAGATATGCATGGCTTATTCAATATTTGAAAATCAATCAGCATAATTCATTACATCAAGAGGCTAATAAAGAAAAATCCTATCACTTGATGCAGAACAAATGCATATTATAAATTCAATGCTTATTCATGATTAAAAACTCTAAATAAACCATGAACAGAGGGAATACTGAGCCAAGTCCCAGGCCCTCCAAGTATATTTCTTATATAGCTACAGTATATAGTCTACGTGGTATTGGTCCTAGCATGAATAGTCACTGGTTTTTAAAAAAACAAATGAAGGAAACAATCTTTTCAACAAATGGAGCTGGGGCAATTGGAATCCTAGCCAAAGGAAAAATCTTTACTGAAACTTCTCACCTGATATAAAAGCTAACTCGGAATAGATGGTGACTGTCACTGGGCTGGGTCTGAGCGTGTCCCAAACTTAATTAACCCCTGCAGGTTCACTGAAACAATTTCTAGGAGACATCACAAAGAGGTATGAGTAGGGTTTGTTAGGCAGACATAGAAATTACAGGAGTGTGGACACCCAGAGAAATGCGACACGTTACAGTTTCAGACTGAGCACATTTTTACTTTCCTGGAGGGGATGAAAAGCTAGGGATAAAAGTGCCTACCATGCCCACGCTTCCCTCCAATGGGTACCAGCCTGTTCACAGGCATGGGTGGGATATTCTGGTTTTTTGTCTTTTGATTTTTTTTTTTTTTGATAGGTGATTTAAACATTCTCTGGATTTGTTCACCCTGTTGTTTATTTTCTTAATTAGGCCAGTTTATGACCTTCTAGCAATGAGTCTGTTAGGGAAGGAGTACAAATCTGGCCAAGAACTGCTGGCATTAGGATAGTCCTTATCTCAGAGCCAGGCTCCTATTCCATTTTTTATTTTGCTCTTTTAGACAGTCTTGCTTTGTAGTGTAGACTGGCCTTGAACATATTTACTTTCTTAATTGAGCTAATTTATGGCCTTTTAATGACAGGTCTGTTAGGAAGGAAGTGTAAATCTAACCAAAGACTGTTGACATGGGACTATTTTGGGCTAAGTCCTGGAAGTTGCAATCTTCTTACAAAATACAGTTTTTAGTTATAATTTCTTTTTCTCCTTTTTATCTCTTTTATTTCTTCTATCCTACCTCGATGACTATGAACCTTTCACAAGAAAATATGGGGAGGAATCTTTGAAACTTCGGAGTAGAAAGAGATCGTACACTGACATTAACAGCACAATCCAACAAAGGAAAACAAGAAATTGAACTTCATCAAAAATAAAAACTTTTGGGGCTGGAGCTTTAGCTCAGTGGTAGCGTATTGGGTAGCTCCTTCTAAAAGTGTCTTGCCAATTAAATGTTACTGTATTCTGGGTCACTAACTTCTCCTTCTGGAGTTGGAGTCCAGATTCTTCTTATCTGGAACAAAGAACTGAATGAAATGAGCAGAAAGCAGTGGCAAAGTTTATCTGAAAAAGTAAAAGTGGAAGTGAAGGAGACACTGGCTCTGTAGAGTGAGCTTGGGCCAAGTGAAAGAGGAAAAAGCAAGATAAAAGGACACCCTGGAGGAAGCAGGATAGGTTGTCATGAGGAAAGCCAGGATAGCAAGTTCTTCTAGGTGTCTTCCTTTTATGCTATCTAAATCTTGAGGAAACTCATGAGAACTTCTACATCCGGGTCCTAAGAGAATGTGCTAGGATACCACTCCTCATGCTGAACTCAGGTCTAG
Source organism: Fukomys damarensis (assembly GCF_012274545.1). NCBI lineage: Eukaryota > Metazoa > Chordata > Mammalia > Rodentia > Bathyergidae > Fukomys > Fukomys damarensis. The sequence goes on along the minus strand of NW_022900928.1, from coordinate 98,448,751 downwards.
GCATCCTATTGAAAACCCACTGGAACTCTCGTGAGAAGTCTACAGGCAGGGCTTTGGAAACTGTTCTGCATGTGTGTTGTGGTATCTTGTAATTAGCAGGTCACACCTACTTCCCCATATGGTTTTGTCATGCCCTAATCTCCTATCTCAGTAGAGCACTTGTGTAGTATTCTCAAGGCTTTGAGTCCTACTCCAGCACTGTGAAAACAAATCCATATAAAAAGGAAAACTTCTGCAGGGAGAAAATTTCTTAATCATCTAATGCTCTTGTTCTCCCTGTAACTGCCTCTACCAAGAAGGGGAAAAACATAATTAACTTTCTCAAGCATCCTCCCTTGTGCAAGTTTGAAATTTAGTTTTGACATGGGCTTGGAACAAATGACCTGAAAAGATGTTGTGTATTCAACATGAAATCTTGATTCGCTTAGTGTATTTAGTTAACTTTAAATTTTGAGCTACTGTTTTTTCTTCTTCTTTCCCTTTTTAGTCTGTCCAAGCTACAAGTCTGTTGGTTAATTCCACCCACATCCAGGGTGGGTCTTCCCCCTCAGTCTGCTGAGCTATATATCAGTCATCCACAGACACACCCAAAATTTACTAATCTTCTAGGAGCTTCTTACGCATGTTGACATACTGCAATTAACAGTCAGACTGGCTAATGGGAAAGAGAGAAGTAGGGAATTTATACCACCTCCTATATTATTGTTTTTTTTAGCTTAACTTCAATGTGTATTTTTTCTTTGTTTGTTTTCTTAAATAATTTTATTAGTACACATATGTAGTACATGATGATTACAGTTATCACGGGGAATTGGTACATGTACATAATACATCTTAATTGTCTTTTCTTTCTCTCTTTTTTTTATCCCTTCCCTTTCCCCTTCCTCCCTGTTCCTCACAACTCCTAGTCCTCTTCCCATTCACAAAAGCCCTATTTCATCTTTTTGTGTGTACAAAAGAAAGACCTTTCCTACCCATCTTAGTTATGGTGATTCCTTGGCAGAATCTGGGCACCCAATAGAACAGCTAATTAATAAGAGAAAAGAATAAGTTTTATCAAATGCACATATCCAGAAGGATCTTCTCAAAGGAGTGAAGTCCAAGGAAATAACCAAACCACAATGCTTTCATAGTGTTTAGAAAAAGAATAATACATTTTTAAAGAAATGATAGGACAAATGGCTATCTAGACTAAGATAGTAAATTGTAAGGATTTTACTAAGAGAGATGAGGAAGTATGTAGAAGCATGGCAAATAAGAACTTATTTATTCAGAGTTATGGTAACCTCATTTACAGTCTTTAGTGCTCACCACTATTTTATAGTCCTGCTATTTGAAGGCTATCCTTCCTAAAACCATCTTTGTCACTTGCTGTCTACAAGAAAAGATAGGCCAAATGGCCCTTTCTGAAATTATAGTTCCTCAAGCAATTTCAGCTTGAAATAATCAATATGCCAATTGAGCATATTTTTGTTTTACACTAAAAGTTTATCTTAGTCCATTGAAAAGAAAGCTTATGCTGTTATCTGTTTCTTTTTTGTAAGACTCTTTTTAGTTTATGTCTTGTACTGGATAACTACTTTGAAGATAATGATACATATTGTAATAGCTATCCTTATTCTCTTATTGTGTGGTTGTGAAAATATGCTTTTTACAACATAAAAATAAAAAGGAAGACACAACCTAATTTCCCTGAGAAGCTTACATTATAACTAGGGAAATTCAATCTTTTGCATGAATTGAAGATATTCCCCAATTTTGACCCCATAGTGCCATTGATGTAATCAATATAATTGAAATCCTGCTTACACACAAGTGAGTGCAGCTGTGTGCATCCAAAAGGCCAGGTAGACAAACTGCATATTTTACTTTGAGGTGAAAAGTTTTTCCCATATTTCCAAAGACTGATAATATCCAATTCTGGCTTTTTCACACAAATGTAGTTTTACCAACATTATGTATTACTGCACAAGATTTCATACAGCAGAATTTATCACAGAAAAATTTCCACCCAACTGGAAACTAAGCACCTAAAATGATTTCCTTCTATTAAAAAATACTAATGGAAATAAATAGAATAATTACAAATCTGGTCCTTTAAAAGAGTTTTTATGTGAACAAATAATGAATGTATATTTAATCTTGTGTAAAAATAAGCAAAATGCAAATTGAACAATCCTGATAGCTCAGATATAAACTCAGTGAACAGAAGAAAATTATGTCCATCATTTAGATTCATTGTGATGCAAATGAGGAGATGATCTATTTTAGTCAGCCCTTAGAAGCCTGAAGAGTTGCAAAGCCCCATATTTATTCTCCATATTTGTCTAAATATCTCTGCAAATGGGGCACATAAAATTAGCCATGGCATTTTAGTTGTATCTACTCTGTGCAAAGCAGAGCAAAACCCTCTCCAGCTCTCACACAGATCTTCTGGTTTTCTTCATATACATTAAGAATATTGTATAGATTATTGACAACCACATTGTGCTACTGGGACATTTTGAACTCAAAGCCTTTTCTGCTCATTTACATTGTTCCTGAACTATGTCTCTCCAAGGCAGTGATGTAGCTCAGTGGTTCTGTGCCTGCCTGGCAAAGACAAAGTCCTAAGTTCAATTCCTTGTACCAGAAAAAAATATATATCTCTCCAAATCCATAACCATGCAATTCATTTTTATAAATCCAGGAAGAGGTTTCTATTCATTTATCCATTTTAAATGTTATTTTTATAGTCAGGTTAATCATTTTTATATAAGAATATATTTAAGCCACTCTATTGAGGTAAGAGTAACATACCAAAAACTGCCCATACTAAATGTCTATAACTCAATGGGTTTGCAAATAAATATGTACCTGTGTTGTGTATTTAGCTCTCTGTCACTGTGATAAAATAGCTGACAGTGGTCAATTTAAAAGGGAAAAGGGGGGCAGGGATTTAGTTTAGTGGTGTTGAAAGCACAAGGTCCCAAGTTCAATCATTGGTACCAAAAGAGAGAGAGAGAAAGGGTTGTTTTGTCTCACAGTTTCAAAGGCATCAATTCATGGTCACTTAGCCCCATTGCTTTGGGTGTGAAGTGAAGGAGAACATCATAGCTGGGAGCAAGAACATGGTACAGCAAAGCCACTCAACTCCAGGTAGCCAGAAAGTAGAAAGAAAAAGCAAGGAAAAGTTGAGAAGATAGCGCCTTGTCCCCAAGAGTCTACTTCCTCCAACTAAGTTTCCACCACCTCCCAATAGTCCATGAAAATGATGAATCCATCAGTGAATTAATCCATTGATGAGGTTAGAATACTCATGATCCAGTCATCTTCCAAAGGCTCCACTTATGAACATTGCTGCCTTAGCACCCAAGCCTTCAATATATGAGTTTTGGGGGACAGTTCAGATCCATATCATCAAACATCCATTAATCCATCACCACAATCTGTGCTGTGAACCAATCCATCACCTCCAAAACTTTCCTCTTGCACTTTTTAAAATTGTTATTTTTGGTGTTGTTGTTTTCTGAGACAAGCTCTTCCCTTGAACTGGCCGTGAACTCATCTTGTAGCCTAGACTGGTCTTGAGGTCATGGTAATCCTCCTGCCTCTGCCTCCCCAGACAAAATTTAATTTTAAAAGGAAATTCCAATTATAATTTCAAGGAAAGAAGTTGCATAGCTTCATGCTATTAAAAATCTCTGAGCTGACATCCACCATTAGTTGGTAAATTTGGGGTATTGTTATGGCTTGTGTCTTGATGTCCCCCACAAAGCCTCATGTAGTCATAGACAGGGCTTTTGCAAAGATGGCTGGATCTAGAGTGCATGAAGCTGAGATTGATTCATGATGCAATGCTAGGTTCAATGGTGCTGGGATTAAGGGTGTGAGTGCTACCTGCCCTGAGTAGCCTGTGTAAGATAAAAAGGAAAGAAACAGCTATCTGTGGTGGTCCCTTGCTTTGCTTTGCTACCTTCTGCCCACCATGAACTGTTTCACCTCTTTTATGCCTGTCTGTCATTGCCACCCTACCTTGGAGCCAGCTGATTATGGCTGAAACCTCTACAAACTGTGAGCTAAATAAACCTTTCCTCCTTTAGCTTTGGGCATTGGGTATTTTGTCTCAGCAATGAGAAAAATAACTAAGACAGATATCGTTGATGAACTCTCTATTTTGCCTAAATATATAAGCTCTAAAATAATGACATTCTAAATTATCTGTGAGGAAAAGAATGTTAAAGTTCATAAGCAAAGTCTTCTTTGATTTTCTACAAACTACTAAATTGGTTAAAAGGAAACATTTGATTAGGCAGACATACATATTTAAGCTTATTATCACTACTTCCCTGTTTTTATTTTTATTTTTCACTCTTTTTTATTGGTTATACAGATTGACAGGCAGATTCATATACACACATTACACATGTTGATCATATCCTGCCCCCATGCTTTTCCTCTAGTTTCACATTTTCTGAAGGGTTTCAATTTGTACAGTATGTTTTGCTCATATCCATCCCCTTCCATTTGCTTGTCTGATAACAAATTCGTTAATATACTATTCTAAAATCTTGTTGGGGTTAATTGAAATATGTTGCTTACTAGTACACAATGCACAAAGTAAATTATCTTTCTTATGTACAATTAAGTATTTTCCTGACTTAGATATTCTTGTCAAACTCATTTACAAATAGTATTCCAACATCTCAGAATATACTTTATCTGAGTCAGATTTTAAACTCATTTTCAACCAGCAAGATTGTCTCTTTATTATCTCTTTACATGTTTGTTTTCATGTTTCTCTTACCAAAGTTATTGTACCTTTCTAAATTAACATTCTTTGTAAACACTAAAAATAAAGTAAGAATTTAACTCACATTTCTTCTTGTAATCTAACTTTATGTCACTGACCTCAAACAAGAGGCCTATTTTCCCAATAGTGAAATTTTTCTTTAACAAAGCTTCAGAAAAGACGGAGGGAGGAGGGAGGAAGGAGACATAAAAATTAAGATGTGTTATATTGTTGCAGAAGGAACTGGTAAGTGACACACAAAGATGCAGAAGTGGGTAAAACAAAAACATTTACTCACTAGCAAAGGGTCAGCCTGCACTAAGAGCTGTGCCAGATGACCAACTCTGGGCTGGGTTACAATCTGCCTTTCATAGGAGCTTTACAATCATGACCTCATTTTAGGTAGTTCAATAAGACATTCCTGTTCTCTCAGTTCCCATCAAAAATCATGGTCACAAGATAGTTTAATTTTAACCCAAATACAGAATCTTCTTTGTGGTTAGGATGTTTATCTTTAGGATTTGCCTAGTTAGCTATTCTAGTCCACAAGAGTGGGGGTCAGGGTTAGGAAAGCAGGACTAGCGTCATTATTTTCATCCTAATTCCTTCATAGTCATATGATTTAGGGAATGGCTATTGTTATCTTAGCTTGAACATCTGGTCTTACCCTGGGGATGTGGCTAAGCACCTCTGGCATCTGTTAATCTTATAACATTTTTAACTGGGACTACGTGACTTCAAGCTTTGCCATTAGTGATGAACCTCTGGTATTGTTGTCCTAAGAAACAAGCAAAGCAAAGCAAATTACAGAAGCAAAAGACAGTTGTTAATCTGCATTTCCTTAACATTTTGTAGGTTTAAGGCTACTCACAGAAGTTCTCTTTATTGATATACAAGTATCAACTCCCCGTGATGAATGTAATCATTGTGTACTTTAAACAGGTGCTAATAAAAATACAAAACTGATGGCCAGAGATTTAGTTTGGTGGTGCTGGTACTTGCCTCACAAGTTCAAGGACCTCAGTTTGATCCCTGGTACCAAAAAAGCAAAATTGAGATAAAAAGAGCTTCAGATATCTCCAGCCATTATTTTCTTTTTATTTTTCTTTCTTTCTTTTTTTTTTTTTTTTTTTTTTTTTTTTTTTTTTTTTTTTTTTTTGAGACAGGGTCTCACTTTCTATTGCAGGGTGGCCTTGAACTCACAATGTACAACCCATGGTGATCTTCCTTCTTCAGACTCTCAAGTTCTAGGATCATGGAATACACCACCATGCTCAGAATGCAGAGAAGAATTTCATTTCTCAAGGAGGCAGAATTTCATTTCTCAAGCAAGACAGTATGGTTTACAAGGGGAGAATGGGAGCAGAGCTGAGATAAACTATAATAGACTGAAAGGGAAAATAGATAAGAAAATTAAAACCTGGCCTAGCCAGTGAAACATACCAGCAGGAAATGGGAGGGCAGGACATGGGGAGAAATAAAAACTAGGGCACTTCACTTCCCAAAGATGCATTTTTGGTGGCTTCTCCTTTATCTCCAAACATTGTTTTGATGGGCTCAGCTGTTACAGGATGATCCCAATCCCTAGTGTAAAAGAAATATACACTGGGAATTTGTTAAAAATGGGAAGACAGATTTTATTCAAACTACTGGGGAAGAGAGGTCTCAATACAGAATGGGCTTCAATTTTAAATACAGCAGACAACTGGGGTTGTATAGCCAAATGAAGAGTAAAGAGGTCAGTGCATGGAAAATTGCTAAGAGGAATCTGATTTAAAAATCAAGGGTAGAAGATTCTTGAAAAACCACCATAATGGGATTCTTGGTCAGGAAGTCCAAGGACTTCCACATCATGGGTGAGGATAAGGAATCTGATCAGACATCAAGGGTGGGGGCCATTCTCATTAACTGCTAAAGCAGGATAAGTAAACCAAGGACACAAGAATGAAGGTCAGGCCTAGTTAAGAAAAGAGCTTAATGGGCCAGGGATTTAGCTCAGTGGTTCTGCCACCTGCCTTGCAAGTGCAAGGTCCTGTGTTCAAAAAAAAAGAAGGAGGAGGAGGAGAGCAAAACTCTAATTCCAGCATTTTGGGAGGCTGAAGCAAGAGGATTGCAACATCAAGCTCTATCTGGGCAACTTAGTCCCTATCTCAAAGTAAAAAATAAAAAAGTGTTGAGAATGTAGCTCAATATGAAAAGCCTGTCTGGGTGTAGTGGTACACACCAGTAATCCCACCAGGAGGCTGAAGCAAGAGAATCACTGTGAGTTCAAGGCCAACCTGGACAACATAGTGAGTTCAATGAGACCCTGTCTCAAAACCAGACAAACAGAGCATCAGTAAGTCTGCACACGTCCCACCAAGAAGCCCACCTGGACCAGAGCAGCATGGGTATGTGCAGTTTCCAGCCAGGACACAGCCAAGACACCGGCAGTTTGGGCCCACAGGTCTTTGCCAAAGGCCCTCCTGGAAAAGAGATGCACAGGCATGCAGGCAGCAGCCGGAGGCCCACACAGATAGCATCAGTAACTGTGCATCAGATCATAGCTAGAAGCCTACTCAGACGGCAGCAACTCAGGTGCACAGCCCCCAGCAAGAGGCCCTCCCAGACAGTAGCTACACAGGTCAGCAGGCCCCAGGGAGAGGTTCGCCAAAATACCATCCCATGTTCACAGGTCCCAGCCAGAACCCTGCCCAGACAACAGAGCAACCTCACGGTGCAGGGATCCAGAAGGCCACCACTCTGAACCCAGGAAATGGCACAATGGTGAGAAGCAGAAAGAAGGCCTCACTGAGACTTGCTGAGGACTTAAGCCCACTGGGCAAGCTAAAATTTGTCTCAGCAAAGGAGCAGCAGGCTGCTTATGTTGAAAGGAGAAGACACATAAAAAAGACTCAAAACCAGACTTTCAAAACACCTAACACTACACCAAGGGGCAACAAGATGGAACAATCTGATGCTCAACCACCTGGACTCCATGAGCTAGCAATGAAAAAGGATCTGAAAAAAATGAAATCAGAAATAATTTCTAAGATAACAGCAGAGGTGGTATCCATAGTGAAAGACATGATTAAAAACTCTAGAGCAGACAAAGATTAAAATATATATGTGTGTGTGTGTGTGTGTGTGTGTGTGTGTCTGTGTGTCTGTGTATATATATACATACAGAAGCTGAGCAGCATGATGGAATCTCAGTTTAGGAAACAAATGGAATCCATACAACAAAGGCAAACAGCCTTCCAGGATATTTAAAAACTCCATTGAAAGTTTACACAAAAGAATGAGCCAATGTGAGGACAGAATTTCAGTTACAGAAGACAAGATTGCAATTAGTGAAGAGGAAAAGAACATTTTCTCAGAAATAGTAAGAACCATGAGAGATCAATCCAGCAGCTTCTAGATGATGCAAAAAATAATAACATAAGACTGATCAGAGTCAATGAAGATATAGGAGAGAGTGTAAACAATATAAAAAAAATCTGTTCAGATAAGTAATGGCAGAAAACTTCCCAAGGAGGGAAAAGAATTTAACATAAGGATAAGTGAGGCATAAAGGACTCCAATTAGCCATGATCAAAAAAAAAAAAAACCTACACCTAGCTATATATAATAGTTAAGGTTCCAGAAACCCAAGAGAAGAACAAAATTCTACAAGCAGTTAGAGAAAAAAAATGAATCACATGCAAAGGAAAATCCATCAGAATCACAGTAGTCTTCTCAATACAAACCCTCAAGAAGAGCTTGGAGTGACATACTTCAAGCCCCAAAGGAAAACAACCTCCAACCAAGACTGATGTACCCTGCAAAATTATCTTTCAAAATTGATGGAGAAATAAGATATTTTCATGACAAAGAGAATGTGAGGAACTGCAGGAACCAGCACTCCAAAAAATATTTTTTTCAATATTCTAGAAAATGAAATGAGGATCATAACCCCAGGAAGCCAAGAAAAATGAATATATCAGGCAAGATAAAAAATTAAATGCAAAGGGGAAGAATCCAACAACAGGAAAACATCATGACAAGGATGTTAACAAATCAGTTACAACCCTCAATGTTAATGGTTTCAATTGACCAATCAAAAGAAATAGGCAGAATGGCTGAACAAGCAAGATTCAACAAAATGTTACATAAAAGAAACACACCTAATTCAAAAAAGAAACTCATAGACTGAAAGTTAAAGGGTGGAAAACAATACTCCATGTAACAGGAACCTGAAAAAAAGCAGGAGTAGCTATCTTATTTGCAGATTTCAGATGAAGACTAATCAAGAGAGACAAAGAAGGTCACTACATCTTTGTAAAGGGAAAAAATCCAAGAGGAAGAGATGACAATCAAAAATATATATGAACCAAATACTAGTGCTCCCAACTATATAAAACAAATACTAACAGGCATGAAAAATCAAATAAGCACTAAGATAATAGTAGTGGGGGACCTCAATACCACACTGTCACAAATAGATTAACTAGACAAAAAACAAACAATGAAATACTAGAACTCAATCAAACTCTTGAACAAATGAACTTAATGGATATTTACGGTGAGTGTTTCACCCCACAAAATCAGAAAACAAATTCTTTTCAGCTGCAAATGGGTCATTCTCCAAAATAGACCACATACTTGCTCATAGAACATGTTAAGTAAGTGCAGAGGAACTGAAGTTATCCCCTATATATTATTAGACCATAGTGTGATGAAGTTGGATATCAATGGCCAAAAAAAAAACACAAAAATTTCATAAACACATGGAAACTGAACAACACACTTCTGAACAGCCAATGGGGCACAAAGGAAATTAAAGAAGAAATCAGAGTTTCTACAATTGAATGGCAATGCCAGAACAACTTATTGGAATCTATGGGACACAATAAAAGCAGACTTATGAGGGAAATTCATATCAGTGAATATTCATATTAGGAAAACAGAGCAGCTCAAATAAATAACCTAATGCTGAACCTCAAGCTTCTAGAAAAAAGAGGATAAACCCAAAGCTCATACAAAGGAGGAATTTATAAAATCAGAGCAGAAATCAGTACAATGGAGACTAAGAGAATGATACAAAAAATCAATGAAGCAAAGAGTTGGCTCTTTCAAAGAATAAACAAAATTGACAAACACTTAGCCAAGCTTATCAAGAAAAAGAAAGAGGGTGGGGATTTATCTCAGAGGTTCTGCCACCTGCCTCACAAGCACAAGGTCCTGAGTTTAATCCCCAGTACCAAAAACAAAGTGAAGGGAGGATGCAAATGCATGCAATTAGGAATTAAAAGTGTGAAACTAAAACAAACTCAGCAGAAATCTAGAGGATTGTCAATACCTATATTGAGAACCTATATGCCAATAAGATAGAAAACACAGAAAAAATGGACAGATTTTCAGATACATATGAATCACCAACATTGAATGAAGACCTAAAAATTATAAATAATCTAACATCAATAACTGAATTGAAAATGTAATTAAAAACTTACAAATGAAGAAAAGCCTGGTCCTGATGGCTTCACTGCTGAATTAGACAAGATATTTAAAGAAGAACTATTGCCACTACTGTTTAAACACTTCAGTGAAATTGAAAGGGAAGCAATACCCCCAAATTCATAACTGTAAGCAAGCATCACTTTGATTCCAAAAGAAGTGAAAAACACAATTGAAAGAGAGAACTATAGGCCGAACTCATTAATGAACATAGAGGCAAAAATCTTCAAAATATAATGCAGAAGATCATCAAAAAGATCATATACAGGCCAGTGATTTAGCTCAGTGTTCCACCACCTGCCTTGCAAGTGCAAGGTCCCAATTTCAATCTCCAGTACCAAAAATAAATAAATAAATAAGACGGTCATACAATCATACACCCTGACCAAGTGGGATTCATCCCAAGGATGCAGGGATGGTGGAATATATGCAAATCAATAAATGTAATACACTACATTAACAAAGCCTAGGACAAAAACCATATAATCTCATTAAATGCAGAAAAAGCATTTGACAAAATCCAACACACATTAAACATAAAAACCTTAAAGAAAATTGGAATAGACTGTCTCTAATCTGATAAAAGCCATCTATGAAAATCCAATAGCCAATATCATATTAAATGGTCAAAAACTGAAATGCTCCACTCTAACATCAGAAACAAGACAAGATGTCCACTACCATGACTCCTGTTCAATATAGTTTTGGAAACATTAGCCACAGCAATTAGACAAGAGAAAGAAATAAAATGAATAAAGATAGGAAATGAAGATGTTAAATTGTCATCATTTGTAGATGACATGATACTCTATATAGAAGACCCCAAGAACTTACCAAAAGTCTTCTAGACTTATAAAAAAAAATTCAGTACTGTAGCTGGATAAAAGGTCAACACACAGAAATCAATAGCTTTCCCATACACAAAATACAGATTCACTGAGAGAGGAACTGCAAAAACAACTCCATTCACAATAACATCCAAAAAAAAATAAATACCTAGGAATCAACCTAATGAAAGGAATCAAAGACCTCTACTCTGAAAATTATAGCACTCTGAAAAAAGAAATCTGAAAAAAGAAGAAGATACCAGAAAATGGAAAGACACCCCTTGCTCCTGGGTAAGAAGGAACAAAATAGTAAAAATGGCCATACTTCCATAACAGCTATATAGATTCAATGCAATCCCAATTGAAATTCAAACAGCGTACTTCACAGACTTTGAGAAAACAATCCAAAAATTCATTTGGAACAATTAGATACTTCGAATAGCAAAAGCAATTCTAGGAAACACAGATAAGGTAGGTGGTATCACAAGCCCCAACTTGAAACTATACTACAAAGCTACTGTGATAAAAACAGCATGGTTCTGGAAAAGAAACAGGCCCAAGGATCCCTGGAACAGATTAGAAGATGCAGAAACAATTCCAGACACACTTAGCCACCTCATCTTTGACAAAGGAGCCAAACATCCTCACTGGAGGAAAGATAGCCTCTTTTATATAGATGGTGCTGGAATAATTGGGTTTGAACTTGCCAAAGATTAAAACTAGACCTATATCTTTCACCATGCACTAAACTAAAATCAAAATGAATGAATGATTTAAATATTAAAACAGAAACACTGAACCAGCTGGAAGAGGGGTTAGGTAGAACTCCTGAAGACATTGGCATAGGAAAAGATTTCAGGAACAAAACTTCAGGTGCACATGAAGTAGCACAAAGAATCAACAAATGGAATCTCTTCTTATTAAAAAGCTTCTGCACAGCAAGAGAAACCACCAAGAGCATGAAGAAACAACCCATAATTTGGGGAAAATCTTTACTAAAAGAATCATTCTACAGCAATATATGCTCAGCCATGTTCACAGTGGCATAGTTTGTAATAGCTAAAACTGGGAAACAGCCCAATTTCCTGTCAACTGGAGACTGGATAAAGAAGTTTTTTTGTTTTGTTTTTAGGCCGGGCATGGTGGCACATGCCTGTAATCCCAGCACTTGGGAGGCTGAGGCAGGAGGATCGCTGTGAGTCCGAGACCAGCGTGGGCTACATAGTGAGTTCCAGGTCAGTCTCAACTACATAGTGAGACCCTGTCTCAAAAAACCAAAAGAAGAAGAAGAGAGAAGAAGAAGGAGGAGGAGGAGGAGGAGGAGGAGACGAAGGAGAAGG
>NW_022900928.1:98425723-98436285 GCF_012274545.1 Fukomys damarensis | reverse complement strand
AGAAGAAGAAGAAGAAGAAGAAGAAGAAGAAGAAGAAGAAGAAGAAGAAGAAGAAGAAGAAGAAGAAGAAGAAGAAGAAGAACAAGAAGAAGAAGAACAAGAACAAGAACAAGAACAAGAACAAGAAGAACTGAAGAAGAAGAAGAAGAAGAAGAAGAAGAAGAAGAAGAAGAAGAAGAAGAAGAAGAAGAAGAAGAAGAAGAACAAGAAGAACAAGAAGAACAAGAAGAAGAAGAAGAACAAGAACAAGAAGAACAAGAAGAACAAGAAGAAGAACAAGAAGAAGAAGGGGTTTTTTTTAACATACAAAATGGAGTACTACTCAGGCATAAAGAATGAGAAACTGGGGCCAGGGATTTAGCTTAGTGGTTCCAGTGCCTAACTCCCAAGCACAAGGTCCTGAGTTCAATCCCTGGTACAAAAAAAGAAAAAGAGAGAGAGAGAGAGAGAGAGAGAGAGAGAAACTGAAGACATTTATTTCTAAATTGATGTACATTGAGGCCATACTCTTTTTGCTTTGTTTTGTTTTTTTGAAACAGAGTCACTATGTAGTTGAGACTGACCTGGAACTCACTATCTAGCCCAGGCTGGTCTTAACCTCACAGCAATCCTCCTGCCTCAGCCTCCTGAGTGGTGGGGTTACAGTTGTGTGCCACCATGCCCTGCTCTGAGGCCATTCTCTTAAGAGAAATTAATAGGACACACATGTAAGTACAGAATAGTTTCTTTGGTGTGAGAAACTGAAAGTATAAATAAGGATCAAAATGTATGATAGATAATATGAAATAGGAAGAAAAGGTCCAAAAGGGAAGAGGAAGTGAAAGGGGTAGGGGAAATGAAAGGAATAAATATGATAAAAGGAAAAAAAATGGAAACAAAATCTTTGTAAATAGAGAGGGGTGGAGGGGTCAAAGGGAGAGTAGGGGAATGGGTAAAAAAATAAGAACCAAGACATACCATGTAAAGGTGCAAATTCCCAATAATGAATGTCAGCATATTGTATACCTAAAATATCCCAATAAAATTAATGAACAGGAAAAAAAACAGACAAATAAGACGTCCTGCACTTCAAAGCCCACTACCACATAAAAAGAAGGAAAGAAAAACAAACCAGATTTGTCATTGCTTTGTTTACCTATAGGCTACTTATTCTATTTTCTGTATTTTATAGCATTTTGTGAATCTACCACTTGTTAATTCTGCAGTCACAAATATTTAAATAGTTTCCAGATTCAGGTTTAAATAGTGCATCTATGAGCATTCTTGGGTTTTTTTGTTTGTTTGTTTTTTTGTTTTGTAGTTGTTGTTGTTGTTGTTGCTTTGGTTTGGTTTTTTGGTTTTGTACTGGGGCTCAAACTCAGGACCTTTCATTTGCAAGGCAGGTGTGATCTACATCCCTGACCCTCTGTGAGCATTCTTGTATGTTTCATTTGATGAACACAGTAGGCATCTCTCTTGGGTGTACATTTCTAGGAGTACAGATGCATGGATTTGCTTACGTGCCATTTCAAAAACACTGCCAGTTATACCATAAGGCTGTATAAAGTATACTCCCAACAACAATAGCAAGAACTGCATTTATTCCACATCCTCATCAATACTTGTATTTGTCTCTCTTTGCTATTTTAGCCATCCTTATGGATGTACAGTAACATTATGCAATTATTTAAATTCACATTTGTCTTATCACTAATGAAGTTGACAATCTATTCATACGATTGACTCATTTATTTTTTTTTTCTTGCTGTTTATTTGCTTGTTTGTTTGTGATCCAGCACTGAGGATCCAACTTGGGACCTTGTGCTTGTGAGTGAGGCAGGTGTGGTACCACTGAGCTAAATCCCCAGCCCCATTTACTTTGTTTTAATGATACAAAAAGTTCCTTTTTCTTGTTTAATTGATACATCTAATATGAGGAATAATAACTTTACTGATGTTTTTTTTCCTTTTACTCTCCCATCCCTTCTCTATTTCTATAGTTGATTTTATCTAAAATGCTTATAATTCTGTTATTTTATTTATCAGACTTAAATGATATGCGTTGACTACCAGTGAACATAGATAAGTGAGTTTTTCAGGGGTGTTTTTGTTTTTGTCTGTAGGGCTGAGGATCAAATCACATGATAGCAAGAGACCTACTATTTAGCTATACTCTCAGTCTTACCCCAAAGTTTCTGCCGTCTTCTCATCCAAGTTTTTGGCCTTTGTGACAGGTTAATTTTCAACTTGATTGGCTTGAGATCTGCTTAGGGAATTAGTAAAGCACACTTCTGGATGTGTCATGCAGGTGTGACACTGCAGAGTATATCTGGTCCCTGGCTCCTTCCTGTCTGGTGCTGCTCTCCTGCTCTGCTTCCTGGCTGCCATGAACCAAGCACTTTTGGACCATCAGGCCTTTGCCCAGTGTTATTTCTGCAGTGGAGCCAGATGACTATGGACTGAAACTGTGAGCCAAATTAAACCTCTCCCCCTTTTAAATTGTGGGTGTTGGATATTGTTTCCTAGCAATGGGAAACTGACTAATGCAAAAGTTATCATATATCTACATATTTAGAGTACAAATAATACTACCTATATTTTTATCTGTTGCTTTAGTTTCTACCTGATGGAGACTACCCTGAATGAGCTGCCAATTTATAAACTGGCTCTTCATATTAAAAGTCTAAGGGCCAGGGATTTAGCTCAACTGTTCTGCTGCCTGCCTTGCAAGTGCAAGGTCCCCAGTTCAATCCCCAGTACCAAAAAAAAAAAAAGTCTGAGTCCACCTATTAGCCCCTAATGGCTGCCTGAAGAGCCAGCAGTTGGTGTGTGGGAGCAGAACAACTCCCCATACCACTGGTCACAGCAGAGGTCTCAATGATATGTGACACTGTGAAGTCTTGTACGGCAGGACGACATTGCAACTAAGGGTGACGTGACTTGTACACAAAATTTCTATAGAAACAAAAATTAATCTAAGGGAAAAAAATTTCCCATTAATCAATTATTTGTTCCTGCTAGAATGTTTTGTTCCTCTGTTCCCTTTTCAGTTTCAATTCTGTTGAACAGTCCCAATATCTCCAGTTGTAAGTGAGGAAAATCCTTTCCATAACCCACTTAGGTTTAATGACAGAAACCCTCAGAATTAAACTATTAGGCTAATGGGAGAAAGAGTATCTGATGCTTATTAATATCTACATACGCAAGCATTCACAATTATGGGGTGAACATCCATGAAGTAATTATATTTTGAACATGTATATCCTTTGAACAAAGAAAAAAGTTTCTCTAATTCAATGCAGAAAAACTGTGGGACAGTGGCAATGAAATACGTAGGGCATCTAACCGGGCGTGGTGATGCATGCCTTTAATCCCAACACTCAGGAGACTGAGGCAGGAGGATCTCTGTGAGTTTGAGACCAACCTGCGCTACATAGGGAGTTCCAGGTCAGTCTCAACTACATAGTGAGACCCTGTCCAAAAAAAAGAAAAGAAAAGAAAGAAATACATAGGTCATCTAATGGATGATGACAGTCATTCAATAAGGTTTGCCTGTATGCATCCATCCTTGTATTGAATCCCCCTTTCTGATGATAAGAATCACTCTTCAGGGCCCAGGGCAGTCAACTTTATCATGGGGGAATTTACTCCCTGCTTTTAGTAGATCAGGGTAGTGCAGAGAATTCTTCCTGCATTTGTTAATTGTTCATTGCCTTCAGCTCAAACTAATCTTTATGCCAAAGGAATACTTTGGGTGGCATATTCTGGTCCCTTTCACAGTCATTTTGTGTCCCCAATTATATCTTGGGTAGTTGGAATTCATCTTCTAGGTGTTTCCTTAAGAAAGTTTGACAAGAATAATAGTCCCTGAACATAGCATGTTCAAAAATATCGTAGACTTTTCTGCTTGAAACACGATTGGATTTTAATTCTTTGACTTATCTGATTTCTTTCAATATTATCTTGAAAATGCCACCCCAATGATGTCTTGTGTTGAATACTAACAATTGCAAATTGCTTCCCCATGCTACCTCAGAGACAGATTGCTTTGCACAAATATGGTGGCCACGGGATTTGTACTCTGACCTAGTCTGCTCACAAATCAACTTGGCTCCAAGAAGCCTTCCACCATGAACTCTTCTCATCTCATTCTTTCATGCATTGCAAAAATATGGAGAGATATTATCGTTGGGTTATTCGAAGACCTGTAATTACCAGCCTCTTTTGAAATTCTTTTGACTTCTTTATTTCACCTTCTTCTCTGAGGCTTCTGCCAAACTCGGTTGATCTTGAAGTTTTTATACATACTTTTGAGTATGCAGATTATAAATTTCTGAGTGTGTATTGGTTAAGGTTCCTTAGAGGATCAGAATGTGTACAGATATACACATTCCAGTGGTCCACGTTGGAAGGCCGAAGAGTCTGCAGTAGAAGCCTGCAGCAACTGGAGACAAACATCCAAAAGCAATGGCAAAGACCAGAGCTCCTCCAAAATTTCCTTCTTCCTTCCTTTCTGTTCCATCCAGATTATAAACCTACTGGCTTGTGCCACCCACATCCAGGGTGGATCTTCTCTCCTCAATCATCCACAGACACAGCTAGAGTTTACTAACCTGCTTGGAGGTTCTTAATCAAGTCAAGATTAACTTGACACATCACAGTTAATCAGAATCCACCCCTTGTCAACTTGACAACCAGGCACATCTCCTTAAACCATACTGAATCTCCAAATACAATGGCAAGTTTACAGCTACCCCTAACACGATACAATTATCCTGCATACTGTCTTGGTTACTTACTCACTGCTGCAACAAAATACCCAACACTCATAAGTTAAGAGGAAAGGTTTATTTTGGCTTAGGGTTTGTAGAGGTTTCAGTCCATAGTCAGCTGTTTCGAAGGCAGGGTGCCATGACAAAGGGGCATCACAGAAGAGAACAATTCATGGCATGTCATGCAGAAAACAGGTTTCATCTCCCAGTGTCACACCTAGTTATAAAACCATCAACAGAATGATCCAGTGAAGAATATCATACACCCATGATCCAGTCATCTCCCAAAGGCCCCACCTAGGAGAGGCTTCAGGGGAAACCTAGATAGAAACCACCATGTCCTGCCCCTTACCCGCAAAAGACTCATATGAATATCTTTATGCAAAATGCATTCAGTCCATCTCTAAGAGTTGCCAAAGTCCCAAAAGTTTAAGCACTGCTACAAAGTCCAAGTCCAAAGTCTTCTCAGATTGAAGGAAAACACTTAGTGGCAATGCCTGCAAAGATGAAAAGAAAGTTAAACACTTCCAACGTTAAATGGCATAGGATAAACATTTCCAAAAGGAAGAAATAAAGGGATAGAAAGAAATGGGACCAAAATCCAGCAAGGCAAATATTAAATCCCACAGTTCCATGTCCAGCATCCTGGGCAATCCATAGCGAAATATGAACTCCAAACGGTTTAGGTGGCCCTGCCTCTATGACATTGTCATTGGTTCTATCGCTCATGGCCTCTTTCTTGGACTGGTTTGCTCACTCCTTGCAGCTTATCTCAGAATTTCCACATTCTTGGCTTTGGGCAAAAAGCCAAATAACCTAATTTTAAAATGGTCAAAAAGCTTAAATATACAAATATACAAAGAGCTAATAGGTACATAAAAGTGCTTAATGTTACTAATCATCAGGGAAATGAAAATGAAAAATAATGAGATATCATGAGTTAGAATGACTGCTATTTTTCAAAAAGACAGCTGGGATAGGACTGGGGATTTAGTTCAGTGGTGCCACACCTGCCTCATAAGCATGGTGTCCTGACTTCAATCCCCAGCACAAAAAAAAGACAGATCCCTCATGCATGGGTTTGGTAACCCATGCCTGTAATCCCAGCACTCAGGGCTGAGGCAAGAGGTTCACCAAGAGTTTGAGGCCAGCCTGGGCTACATAAGGAGTTCAAGGCCAGCCTGTGTTATTGGGAATGTAAAATGGTATGCTCATTATAGAAAACAGTGTAGAAGAAGGGCCGGGGATTTAGCTTAGCGGTTCGGTGGCCTGCCTTGGAAGCACCAGGACCCAAGTTCAATCCCCGGTACCAAGAAAAACAGAAAACAGTATAGAGGAATCTCAAAAAATTAAAAACTTAACTCTGATATGATTCAGTCATTCCACTTCTGAGTATATATCTGAAGGAAACAAAATCAGTATCTAGGAGTTATCTGCACTCCCATGTTCTTTGTGAATTATCTACAATTGCCAAGAAATGAAACCAATTTAAGTGTTCATCAGTGGATGGATGGATAAACAAATTGTGTCTGGGGGCCAGGGATGTAGCTCAGCAGCACAATGCCTGCCTGGCAAATGTGAGGCCCTGAGTTTCATTTCCAGTACCAAGAAAATAAAATAAAATATAAAGCAAAGAAGAAGGAGAAGAAGGAAGAAGAGGAGGAGGAGGAGGAGGAGGAGGAACAAGAAGAAGAGGAAGAGGAAGAAGAGGAAGAAAAGAAGAAAGAAGAAGAAGAGGAAGAGGAGGAAGAGGAAGAAGAGGAAGAAGCAGCCAGAGATTTAGCTCAGTGCTTCCAGCACCTGCCTCACTAGCACAAGGGCCCAAGTTCGATCCCTGGTACAAAAATAATTCAAAGTGCTCCAAAAAAAGAAAAGAAACTGTGTCTGTCTGTATAGATATATATATGACTTATATTCAGCTATTAAAAGAAAGAAGGAAATCCTGCTACTTGAAACACCTAAATGAATCTTAAAGGATTATGCTAAGTGAAATAAATCAGACAGAGAAAGACAAATGTTTTATGACTCATTTATATGTTGAATCTAAAAATTCAAACTCATAGAAACAAAGTAGAATGGTGATTAATAGGCGATGGGGGTGGGAAAAATGGAGAGAGAGCTAAGGGTACAAACTTTTAGTCATGAGTCCCATACATTCCAGAGATCTAATGCATAGCATGGTGAGGATAGTTAACATTTCTTCATTGTATATTTGAAATTTGCTAAGAGAGAAGATATCAAGCATCCTCACCCCACACACACAACAAAGATGTGAGGTGATGGACATGTTAACTAACCCATCTATGCTAATTATTTGACAATCCAAACATATGTCAAATTATCGCATTGTACACCTTAAATATATATAATTTTATTTTAACCCCAATAGAGATGATAAATATATGAAGGAAAAAAGGAGAAAAGAAGAAAGACAGGGAAAGAGGGAGGAAAATAAGATGAAGGAAAAAGAAAAGATTCAGCTTTAACTGTCCATTCTACAGAGGAATTAATCAGAGTGTTTTAAATTTCTTTATACAACCCTCTCCTTTTAATTTTCCCCCTACAAATAATAGCAGAGGCACTTATTCCTACAAGCAATATTTATTAAAAAGCTGTTTCCATCAAAGAAAATTAAATGTAGACATTTTTTAAATATTCACATTCATTTCTAATTGATTTCAGATCTGACATAAGCTATTTGGCCAATAGTGCACATCTTGAGTTTCCTATTGGATTTTTGTCCCCATTATAAAATAGTCAATTAGTCCATTACTGAGTGGGAGCCTGAGTCTTCTCTCATATTTCACCAATATCTCCCTCTTTTTAATTGATGTAGGCTTCTACTTTGGCTGATAATATCCTTTTATTGCTCCAAACCAAAAAACATATTGTAAGTGATGATTATCTATCAACTAGAGGAATAGCAAGAATGGGTACCACACATATTAAGGGTTTTAAAAAGCCATAAAACACTATACTAAGAAATTTATATTTAATCCCAGTTTTATAGATGAAGACTTAAAAAGATCGAATAATATGGTAGTGACAGAGAGCAGACTTCTAGCCAAGTGCGTCTATTACTACAACATCTGAGAGTGAGACAGTTACTCTGACAAGCACTGCTGAGAAGAACTATGCCATCTCTCTGACCAGGAGAGTGACCACACACAATCTTATGGATGCAACTGCTGGCAGAGAGGAAAGGGAAAGGGGCCCACTCTCTCTGCAAACTTTATGGCTTCTTTCTGCCCCACACAGACATCTGCGTGGATGCCAAGCTCTCCTGGGGCTGAGTGAGTGCTTGGCAGGAGACTTATATGGGCCAGGCTGAGCCAGCTGTGAAAGATAACCCAGAAGTTATTTGTTCCCTGGCTGATTCTGCAGCTCAGATTTTAGCTCGAGTCTGGGTAAACCTGCCTTTTGTGTTTCAGTGATTCAGCTGGTGCACAGCCTTGGCAAGTGTACAATATAGCTTTGTGTAAATAGTACTTTCCTGACATACCCTTGTTAAGTAACAGGCAGTGTAATGTGACCTAACAGGGTGGTTTCCTTCGATTGCTCCTATAAATAACATCTCCACAGTCTCCATTGTTTCCTGAGGGCTGCACTAGAAAACGATTCTCATAGGAAGAGAGGTGAAAAAGACATTGTCCTTGCCCTCAAGAAGCTCCTGTCTAATGGAGTGGATGAAATATGAGCTGCACAGCTGATGTAACAGGTGACATGTGCTCAAACAGGACCAATCAGAGGACTGTAAGAAAACACAAAAGGTCTGATGAAATGCAAGGAGGGGGGAATGATTGTGCAAGAGGTTATGTTCTAATGGGACTTAAAAGTTGTCAGGATTTCCACTAGAGAAAGGGGAAACAGCTTTCCGGGAATATAATACTGCAGGGATAAATGCACAGACTCCACACAAGGACAAAGACACTTGACAGTATGTGCCCCACATCCAAAACTTTAAATTCCAATGTACAAATACCAAAACCAACAAATGCACCTACCTACTGAATACACCTCCACCATTTCCTTTCTTATTGGACAGAAAGACAATAAATGATTCACTGCAGGAAAAGTACTTAACCATGTCCAGATGTAGCAATATTATAGATGACTAACTTAGATAGAAATTAATAGGCAGTCAGACAGGGACAGACCCTTGAAAGGGTACATGCAAAAGACAAGAATGCACCAGAACTGTGGCTGGAGGTGATTCCGAAGAGGTCCAGACCTCACAATGGAGATGCAGTAGCCAGGCCTGAGAGCCCCCTAGAAAAAAAACACCAACCTGAAATTTTGCTGTAAATAGCACCACCTGGTACCAGTGAGTCCAAACAGGTGAGACACAGATGTGGATAATCAGAACACAATGATCCATCCTTCCATCGCTTTCCAAAAATGCCTTTTTTCTGTTATGTCAGAAGTTATAGACAGGATAAGGCTGATTAATCTTTCTATATGCCCTTGTTACTTGCCTCGCTTCCCTATTGGATCAATATTAGCTAAGCAACTATACTTATAATCCTATTGGTTGATTGTAGTTTGCCACATTGTACCCATGTTACTATTGCTATATAAAATATTCTTGAAGAAAGAGCAACCACAGCAACCCACTGTCAGAACCCCTCCTGTTTCTCAAGACTTTTCTCTCAATAAAACTTTCCTACTCTTAGCCTCCTTTATCAATGAATTTTTCAAATTCATTCTTTGATACTGGGGAGATATAGACTCACATCTCACATCTAACAGGTTGGGAGTTATTTTTCCCTGTCACAGTAAAAGGTGAAATTACAGATCTAAACTTAGGAATGAACTTTTCATGAAGATTCTGAGGTCTGTCTCCTGAATAGCATTTAGAGCTGTGGATCAAATGAGTCCAAGGGCTGATTTTAGGATGATCAGAAAGGGGATCTGCTGTTTGAACAATAAGGCGGGCTGGGCATATCAAATATGTTTATTGCCATTTCTCAAATTTTAAAAATATATTTGCTATATTTAAATGTTCCCACAAAATGTCATGCTGAAATTTAACCCCATTGTGAGATATTAAGACAGCAGAAAACTAATCCAGCTACAGAATACAGAAGCAAGGCTTCTAGGAAGTAATCAAGGTTCAATGAGACCAAATGAATGGAACTCTGTTGTAGTCATTTTTTTAGCAATATGACAAAATATCTGAAAAAAATAAACCTGAAGAAAGATATGTTTGGGCCCATGATTTCAGAACTTGCAATCCAGGTTCGGTTGGTTTTGCCGTTTCTCGGCTGGCCAAGGCAGAACATCATGGCAGGGAGCACATGGTTGGGCACCTCATGGCAGACAGGAAGCAAGGAGAGAGGGGTAAAGAAACCTAGGACAAAATACAGCCTTCAAGAGTACACAGCCAAGAACTTACTTCCTCCAATCAGGCCCTACCACCTAAGTTTCCATCTGCTCCCACTACTCCATTAAATCATTAATCCATAAATTGATTAATCAATTGGCAAGTTTAGAATCCTTACGATCCCCTTCCCTAAGTCCCCTCCTCTGTGGGATTAGGGAACCAAGCCTTCAACACATCTGCCTTTAAGGAACATTTCAGATCCAAACCATAATGCAATGAAACTGTTATGAAGTGGAGGAAATGCCCAAGCTTGAGACATTCTGTTCCTGTATGTAAAAGTCTGTGCCACTGTGGAGTCTCCACCAGCAGAATAACCCCCCAGATGTGACTGCCCAATCTTGAACTTCCTATCCTTCAGAACTATGAGTCAAAGAAACCTTTCAAATATAGATTACTCAGTCTATGATATTCAGTTATAGCAACAGAAA
>NW_022900928.1:98393760-98425079 GCF_012274545.1 Fukomys damarensis | reverse complement strand
ATATATATATATATATATACATACACACACACACACACACACACACATATACATACATTAGCTAAGCAACTGTACTTGCAATCTTATTGGTTGATCATAGTCTTGACTCACATTTTGCCCACCTCATGATTTTGCTCTATAAAAACTTCTTTTAAAAATGTTTCCATGGCAACTACTTTGGGTTCCCTTCCTGTTTCTCAAGAGCTATCTTTCTCAGTAAATTTTTCCCATTCTAAACCTCCCTTGTTCCTTAGAATTCATTCTTCAAATTTGGGGAATGTGAACATGTTGGGAGTTACATTTTTCCCCTTACATCACTATCACTGAACTATAGCCCATCCCTAACAGTCTGTCTTGATATTTTATTTTGAGAAGTGTTGATGTATAGTGGAATGATCACAGGAGGAGGAATTGGGTTCAGAACTGGTTCTAATGTCATGAGGTATAAAATATCCCATTCTACACATTTAAAAAGGTAAATGCCACCTGTTAAAAACCTATTAGAGAGGCAGGGATGTAGCACAGTGGTGCAGCACCTAGGAGGCAAGTGCAAGGCCCTGAGTTCAATCGACAAAGAGAGAGAGAGAGAGAATATATATGTTGTATATGCTTCACATCCTCAGTCATACAGTATTTGTTAATGAAATCAAAGAGTAAATGGAGGACCAAAAGTGCTTTAAAACAACCTGTTATTCCTTATTTTATCAGTGTGATTAAGGAGAGGATAGCAAGGATCTCTAATGAAATATTATCACCATTTACTATCTACTGAATGCTTATTATTTCTCAGGTATGATGCTAGGCATTTTACCTGCAAAATGTTCATTTATCCTGTTGTAGAATTTAAGAGACAGGAAAAACCACAGGTGAAACTGCAGGATTTTATTCCAGGATTTTAGGTGCACACTGGCTCAGCAGACTTACATCCGCTGACAAACAAAGGAAAAGCTTCGGTTTTTATACATTTGGTGGAAGGGGGCTGGCATGAAACTAGTGGGTAGGCAAACAAGGTTGCAAAGTGGGACAAGGGCAGTTACTCATACAGTGGCTTTATATCTTAACCTTGAAAGAAAACAGAATCCTGTGAGAACAGGCTGTCTCAGGACCTTGTGTACAAGAACATAATCTTATCTGTACCAGGCAGGGGATGGCAGCCACATGTAAGGACGGGTCTTAGGGGTAATTGCTCAAGGCTGTGTGTCCAGGGATGCTGTCCAAAGGTTTCTGCCAGCAGGCTCTGCGCTGCCCACAGTTGGCAGTGTCCAGCCTCTTTCTGCCTAAGACTGGAGGTTCCCTTGTGGATGCTCGTGGGAGTAGGATGTCAGAGGGACACAGTGTTCTCCATATCTGGGAGGATAATGTAGGGGGGTGTGGTTTGCCTGTTTCTGTGGTCCCCCTTCCACCACTTTCAGTCCTTAGCTTCCCAGAGCCCCAACTAGAGTTTACTGCCTGGCTTTGTTTTCTCTCCCAGACGGGAACCAATTTCTGCATCCCATGCCTTCGATAGGTACCATTTCTTAAAGATTACATGTAGTTGTAGTCAAGTGTTGTAGTCAGGGTTTTGGAAGGGAATTCATTAAATACAGGATGCATAATTTATAGGATTATTTTATGATAATTACTCGAAAAGTCAAATGCAAAAGATTGCAAGAGATTCACCACATACTAGAGGCCCAAGGAATCCAGCAGAGGACCTGGATCCCAGCAGTTTCCCACACAAGTCCAGCTAAACGCTTAGAGTCCAAGGCAATGTCCTCCATGAATCCAGTCAGTGGCCTAGGGCCCATGGCAATGTCTCATGCTTGTCTATATTGAGGATCTGCACCTGGAAGGCCCAACGGCCAGTGGTGGAAGCCAGAAAACCTATGCTGGTGAGGTGAAGGATGTGTGCCAGCAAGCTGAGGGATCCACAATGGAGCCAGGAAGTGATGCTCACGGTGAAGATCAGAGCTCCCTGATGAAAATAGCAGCCATTCCCAGCGAGAGTGAGGTCCCGAGCTCCTCCTCTGATGAGAACGCATAGTTCACATCAGGAAAACCATCAGCAGCAAGCTCTTCCCCTCCAGTTCTCTTTTCATGGCTCTTGGCAGCAATCTTCATATGAATCTTCCATGCCCGGGCCACACTGATTCAGCTCAGTTGAGTGTTACAAATTGACCATTAGTCATTCCACCACAATCCACCCATGGTCAACTTGATAACAGCACATTTCCTTAAACCATAGTCTCTAGTGAAAGATTTAAGAAAAGTTAACACATCTTGATCTCTTCAGATTTATATTAATATAACAATTACATATACACAATTCTCAATGTACTCGTTTCCATTATGGCTTCAAATTTTAAAACTTTGGGTTTAGATTTATGTGCATAATTTAACACTTAAAAATAGTTTTACTCTGGCTCCAGCGTTGCCGGTGAGGAGGAGGTGTCCTCGGCAGGGCCACCCTCTGTCGCCATCACTGGGCTGCTCTGCTACCGCCAGGACACTCCTCCGCGCCCCTTGTCGCCCACATGCCCACCATGACGAAGAGCGAGAAGTCGAGAGCCTGGCCGAGTGGAAGCTCTTCTTGTACAATCCGACCACCAGATTGTTCCTGGGGCGCACCGCCAAGAGCTGGGGTTTGATCTTGCTCTTCTGCCTAGTTTTTTATGGGTTCCTGGCTGCACTTTTCTTGTTCACAGTGTGGGCTATGCTTCAGATTCTGAATGATGACGTTCCAAAATATCGTGACCAGATTTCTAGTCCAGGACTTATGGTTTTTCCAAAACCAGTAACTGCATTGGACATGCATTTAGTATGTCTGATCCAAGTTCCTATGATGGGTACATGGAAGACTTTAAGAAGTTTCTAAAGTCATATTCTTTAGAAGAATGGAAGAGTCTTGCCAGCTGTACTGATGGAGTACTTTTTGAAAAGAAGGGTCCAGATTATGTTCAATGTCAGTTTCCTGATGCCTTACTTCAAGCATGCAGTGGTAGAAATGATCCTGATTTTGGCTATTCCTAAGACAACCTTGTATTCTTGTGATAATGAATAGAATAATTGGATTAAAGCCTGAAGGATCACCAAGGATAGACTGTATTTCTAAGGATGAAAACATAGCACTTGTATGAACTTATCCTACTCATGGAATCATAGACTTAAAGTATTTTCCATATTATGGAAAGAAACTGCATGTGGGCTATCTACAGCCATTGGTTGCTGTCCAGGTCTCCTTTGAATCTAACAGTACCAAGAAAGAAGTGACAGTAGAGTGCAACATTGAGGGATCAAGGAACCTAAAAAATGAGGATGATCATGACAAGTTTTTGGGAAGAGTTGCATTCACAATCACAGCACGCACATAGTCTGAGTAGGATGTCTCCGCAGAATAAATGTTATGTT
The DNA here is from genome assembly GCF_012274545.1 of Fukomys damarensis. Taxonomy (NCBI): domain Eukaryota; kingdom Metazoa; phylum Chordata; class Mammalia; order Rodentia; family Bathyergidae; genus Fukomys; species Fukomys damarensis. The sequence continues at coordinate 98,421,692 of NW_022900928.1, read as the reverse complement.
GTCTGTCTTCATTTTGTGTCCGCTGGACCTGCCATTCTAGAATTCTGAGACCACCTAAGAAACAGGTGGTGCTGCCTCACCTGACTGACAGCGTAGCGTGCTTCCAGATCCCAGTGTTCAGTGTCCTAACTTCCTGCTGCCTCTGCTGCCCTTTGAACCAGTGTCCAGTCGCCGGATAGGGAGCAGTGAACACTGATCCTCTTTTTTTTTTTTTTTTTTAATGTGGTTTAATTGCCAAATGTCTAAAGCTTAATGTGCTGTGCAGTGTAAATATTTTATGGATTTAACACTGTTTAACTCATATTTTGATGCCAACAAAGTTTTAGGTGTAAAATGGTACCTGGCCAACATTAAGTGATTCTGGCTGCAAGAAATGTGTGTGGAGAAGCTCTGTATGTGAAGAAGAAAAAAAGAATAAAGGTGGATCTGAAAGTGTTATCTTGGGTTTTTTTGTAAAATTATTTTTTACATGTGAATTAGTCTGTGGACCTATTTGATTAAGAGTACAAACTTTTTGTTGTAAAACATGCTTTTTAAAAAGCTGGTAGGGTTGTTTTTCTGTTGGAACTGAGTCTGTTACAGATGAATGTATTTCAGACCATTAAAAGCAGCATTTTTAGGTTAGAGTGAATATGCACCTAATTTTTTATGAAATTAAATTCATGACTCTTAAATTGTATAATAGGTTGTGAAATGTCTTGTTACTGCTTTTATTTGGCAGACTGTGGACTCTAATAAAAGATTTAAATTATGAAAAAATAGTTTTACATTGACATATACTACATTAAAATCATAATAGGAGAGAGCTGTTAAAATCACAATCCTTGCTTCCCATTAATTTTATAATAGGTGCAGCAACACTAAAAGATATCCCAAAGAATCTCCTACATACCAAATACATTCTTCTCTTCTGATAAAAGACCTCAGGTCACTTTTCCATTGTCCTGCTCCTTCTCAACAGCCATGTTGTCCTCTGTTTCATCCTTGCAATCCACAGCTTTGCTGGAGTTTCTCCTCTGGCCAAATGCTTCAAATCACCCTGCTAGTTCTCCACTCTTAAGTTCCAACACAGATTTGGCCAAAAGCCTTCAGCAGTAACCATGCTACCATCCCAACAATATAATGCACTGAAATTTTTTCTGCCACCAGGGCAATGTTTCCAAACACATGCAAAACACAGACCTACTTCTTATCGAACATATACTTCCTGGGATCCAGTAGTCAATGCAGTCCCCAACAGAGTCCTCCCAAGCCTCATCCCAAGTGGCAGTACTCTGATTTTCTGGGCTCTGACCAGAGTCTGCCATATAGTTTACAGTGTACAAGGGCTGCCTCTTTGGTCAGTCTTCAAAACCTTTCCAAACTGGTTCCCAAGGCTTTTCAGTTTAAGCAGCATGGCCAGGCAACATCACAGCAAGTACCCATTCTATGTCTGTGTGGGTTCCTGGTACCAATTTTCTATGTTAGTTACTTTTCTCTCATTGCTAAAACAAAATATCAAATACCCAAAGTTAAAAGGAAAGGGGTTTATATGGCTTACAGTTCATAGAAATTTCAACCCATAATCACCCAACTCCAAGGCAGGGATGACAAAAAGGCATGGCAGAGCAAAAACAACAAGGTGCACACAAGGCAGAAAAGAAAACAAGAGGGAATTACCAACATATGTCTGCCCCTTTTATCTTATTCAGGCTTAGTCAGGGCTAATGCCAAATTAATCGCTCACATGAAGTGGTTTAGTAATCACACGCCCTTAGCCCCAGCATCACACATTCCAGATCCAACTACCTCTGAGAAAGCAAGTTCCACCTCATAGGCATGAGACTTTGGGGGGACATCTAAACACAAACCTTAACGCTGAGAAACACTCACAGGCCAGGCAAGCTACTTTTCTTTTCAAAACACTCTTTCTTCTACTTTACAAAGGAAAGTCTTCCCTTGGTCTTTGGCATAATGGCCTACAATGTAGAAACCCACAAAGAGACAGTTTAAAACTGGTGTTGGGAAAACTTCTTCAATGAACAATGCAATATCTCATGATGAACTTGGAATCACTTCTTGGCTGCACTTATTTACATACCTGTAAAGGGAAAAACGTGGTACGAGAAATGAGATATTTTGGCCAATGTTGAAATGTTCTGAAATCAGATACATTATAAAACAGGAACATAGGGATAACTATGATATTTAGCAACCACACCTTCCTGCATTGTATCCTTTATAATAAACCAGTAAAAATGAGTGAACTGTGTCCCTATGATCTATGAGCCATTACAGCAAAATATCAAACCTAAGAAAGCAATTATAGAAACCTCCAGAATTTATACCTGTTCTATAGACATTCCCAGGGCTTGTGGACTTGCATCCAGCATCTGAGGGAATCACCTTTATAATAATGAGCTCTCTACATGTGGTATTCGATGCTAACACCTAGTAGAGACAGTAGTGTGAGAATTAAATTACATTTTAGGGCATCCAACTGGTTTCCAGAGAATTGAGAAACTTCTTGTTGGTCCTGGAAAATACTGTAAATAAAGTGAGTTATGTTTTTTTTTATTTCCTTAGGTATTCATTCAGACCTTATTGTTCTTTTCCCAAAATGTTGATGTATTCTTTAATTAAGCACAAAATTTCTCCTTGCTTTCACAGATCAACCACTTTTTCGCTTCTTTATTCATTCATGGCACGTTCTTATTGAATTCAGGGAAAATTGCTAGGAGTAAGTTGCCTCTTTCACAGTACAAAATGCACTTAACAACCTTTGTAAGATCCACTACTTATTAGTGGTTCCAAATCAACTATTAACATTATTTGAAAATAGGATATTCTATTTAAGAGGAAAGATACAAGATGGAATCAAAAAATAAAAATTAAGGAGCAGGGTGTGGTGGATCTTACAAATGGCAACAATGACTTAGGAAGATATAACTTCAAAATAAAAAAATGGGGGTTGAGGATGTAGCTCAATGGGAAGGTCCTGAGTTCAATCCCCCAATATGACAAAACTTTAAAAATTTTTTATGTAAATAAAATCTTAAAGTACTACAATGTTATACCTTAATTAATAGGACTATGAATTTATGATTTTAAAACACGTTTTCCCTAGTTTGTGCCTCTAAAAGGGCTTAGAAACAATGACACCATAGTAACACTAAGTATTCCCAGCAGCTGCTCAGAAAGCTGAGGCAGGAAGAGTTAGAGGCCAGCCTGGGCCACACAGCAAGACCTTGGGGGAATGGGGATGAAAGAAAGAAAAGAAAGAAAAGAAGGAAGGAAGGAAGGCAAGCAGGCAGGAAGGAAGGAAGGAAGGAAGGAAGGAAGGAAGGAAGGAAGACAGAAAGAGGAAGACCAAAAAAGGGAGGAAGGAGAAAGGAAGAGGAAAAGAGAGAGAGGGAGGGAAGACAAAAAAATACTTCAGATTTTGGTCTCTAAATATAAGTCTCCACTAAAGGAAACCAGAACCCCTTGAGGATATTACTGATTCCAGGGAATGTAGCCAACTAATGTCAGATGCATCTTGATCCAAAAACCAAGGAACACTTCAAAAACAAATGAGAGGGTCAAAGGTCATAAAAAGCAGGTCCCTGGGGCCAACTCTGGTGAAAGCTGGGACATTTTTTGCATGACTCTAATTGAATGAAATGCACAGAATATGTGAAATATCTATGAGTCGACTAAAATACTCAAAAAGTATTGCCTCACAAGCATAAGGTCCTGAGTTCAAACCCTGGTACAAGGGGAGGTGGGTATTTATTTATAAATGAATAAAATTAAAAAGAAGCCAAAATGCAAATTAAATACAAACAAACAGAAGCTTTTGTTTTGCCCTAATCCCTCCTTAACCCCTGGAGACAGTTGTTGGAACATCTCCTTATTCTAAAAATTAGTAAACTTAGTAATTAAAGGAAACACTACAGTAAGTTGTTTTCTTTCATTGTTATTAGAATCTAATTTTCAGAACACCCAAAGAGCCCCACCGATGAAATTATATCAGGAGAAATCACCAATGATGTTAAGTTTAACAAGAAGATAATTCTGTAATTCCAAGATATCATCCCACTAAGGTCTCGCTTGTTTCAAGGAAGACAATGCACAGTGGAGGAATTGAGCTGTTGCCACCTTATCCCAGTGACTGACCTTTGCACGTTAAACGACACTTGGCACCACCCCCACTCGATATCATGTGCCCCCTAATATGATATGCCTTGAAATGCACAGCATCTCTTACAAAGCATGCTCACCAGATATATCTCTTTGAAACCACTCAGTGACTGACCTTTGCACGTTAAACGACACTTGGCACCACCCCCACTCGATATCATGTGCCCCTAATATGATATGCCTTGAAATGCACAGCATCTCTTACAAAGCATGCTCACCAGACATATCTCTTTGAAACCATCAAATCTCAACTCCCAGATCTGCACAGAGTTCCAAATAGCAACTTATATAGTTACTATTGTAACTATATAGGAGGAAGTAGTTAAATCCAGAAGAGGGATACTCCATAGGACAACTTTAGACCAGCTTTTTCTGAAGAAATATCCACTTTGAAGAGAAAAAAAAGGGACATGGGGTAGAGATATACTAGTCTCAGTTAAAAGAAATTTAAGAAAGAATCAAATAAAACACATGGGCCTTGACTAGCCCAGGTTTCAAGAAAAACAGATGGGAACTTTGATAACTGGAGATAATTATGTATGGACTAGTTTTTTCAATTTTATGTGAAACAATATTGTGTCTAAGTATGAAATGTGCTTTAAAAAAAAAGAAAAATCAAGTGTATCAGTTTTGTGTTTCTGTGACAAAATACTTGAGAAAAACAACTTAAAAGGGGGAAAGATTAATGTTGGCTCACAGTTTGAAACGTTTCAATCTGTAGTTAGCTGGCTCCATTGCTTTGAGCCTGAGGTGAGGCTGAACAGCATGGCGGCCAGAGCTTGTGGCCGAGAAGGCTGCTCACCTCATGGCAGCCAGAAAGCAGAGAGAGAAAAGAGACAAAGAAAGAAACAGAAAGAGAGTAAAGAGTGGGGTCCCAAACACACTTTAAAGGCGTTTCCCATGACTGACTTCCTCCAACTAGATCCCATCTCCTACTGTATCTCCCAGAAAGTTAGCCCTAGCTGTTTGCTTTCATGTTTCCATGGTGAGGGCCAGTGTCATGCAGATTCTACCTCACTATTCTGTTACTCAGTGGCTACTCTGTAAAGAACGGATAGGCTGATGAGACTGGTATTGTTGATCTCTGCGTTTCAAGACTGATTATTTTCCAGTTATTTCTTATTTTCACAGAAACACAGTAACAATGCAAAAAGGCTGGCAACCAAGCCTTTAGAACATCTTTGGGAGGCCGGACGTGGTGGGGCGTGCCTGTAATCCCAGCACTCGGGAGGTTTAGGCAGGAGGATCGCTGTGAGTTCGAGGTCAGCCTGGGCTACATAGTGAGTTACAGGTCAGGCTCAACTACGTAGTGAGACCCTGTCTAAAAAAAAAAAAAAAAAAAAAAAAAAAAAAAAAGAACATCTTTGGGAGACATTTCAGATCCAAACCACAAAATTAATAAGGGTGAAATGATATGATATCTCTATTTTACTACAAAATTCATCAAAAAACTACTTAAATATGGCCAAAAATTGATCTTAAAGCCTTATTGGTCATGGGTGTTTTACATATGATTATAATTTTTAAGTGCCTTCAGTCATTTCATTTTGCAGAACTAAGCTATTGTATATAATCAAAGCTTTCTTCAGTTGGTGTAAATATATTAATAACCGATGAGGAGGAAAATCCCACAAAACACAATGTTCAACATTATAGGATCACTTTAATACTAATTTCCATTCCTTTTAGCTCAATAAATCAAGGTGCCACTAAATTAGTAACAGAAAATAGTCTCTGATAACCCCTTGGAAGGTTTTTGTGATACTTTCTAGTAACTGAGTACATGAATGCCTTTAAGATAAATCTCTTTGCAAGTCAGATGATTTCCAATAATTTGCTTAACAAAATAGGAAGACTTAATTGGGTTGCCAGCTGATAACTCATTAAAAGCAATTTTCAACAAAGATGACTGTGTGATTCTTAGAAAATAATTCAGAAAGAATTCAAAGAATTGATTGACATAGCTATAACAAAACTGCTTCCATTTTAATCTACATATTTATGTAATCAAGTTCTCTGAATGCTTATTTCTCTAAAGATGAGACATAGAAATAAAATTGATGATGAACTCTCATTCAAGCAATAAATAGCAATTTAGACACAGATACATGAACTAGTTAGAAAAAAAGCACCATCCATCTTAAGAAGGAATGCCCTTCATCATCATTTTACTTTTTATATTTGATAGTTATCCATCAAAATATAAAATATTTATGTTGCTTTGATTAATTGTGAATTCATAATTGCTATAAAGATAACTCCATCAAGAACCATCTTTAAATATTGACAGCCATATCATCCTAGAAAGTTTTGAAATAATATTTGTATTTGTAATTCTATATACCATCAATAAACGTCCTTCAAACATAAGGTATATTACATTGGTTTATCCCCTGTGGAAGTTTTTCTTACTATTCTGAGATAGAATATTATTAAAAATATGGTCCTCTATTTTCTAAATGAATGCTATTGCATAGCAAACTACAAAGATTTTAGACTTCATTGGATAAGTTTTTTAAAAGATAACATATAAATATTTTATTTCAAAATACCAATACTACATGCCCAATATGCTGGAAAGCAGTAATTTTTGCTATAGGAAGATAAAATATATTAGATGTCTACCTTCAAATATGACAGATAAATGGTTTTTCAAAATTCTTTCGAGTGCTGAGGTATAGCTCAGAGGTAGAGCATGTGCAAGCCCTGAGTTTGATCCAAGCACCCAAAATTACACACACACACACCAAAAACAAAAACTTCTTTTGATGATCATGCATACAAAAGTGACTGAGGGCCAGCACTCTAGAGGACCATGTGTTGTGTGAGGTTGTTAAATAAGGTGAGAAGTGTAACTTTATACTCTCCCAATAGCGACTATCTTTAAACTTACTCAGACAACTGATTTTATTTCATTGTGCGATGCTCTAATTAAGTTTATGCTTTGCATTTTCTCACTCTTTTATTCTATTTTCTCTTCTGGATTTTACTTGTTCATCTTTGGCATACTTCTTAATCTTTAATAAAGTTTTTCATCAGATTCATTATAACTTTTTTCTTTCTTTGGCATTTTTTCTTTTTTCTGTGTTGTTTGATTAGTTTTTTGTCTGTTTGTTTTTGAGACAGGACCTCACTATGTCCTTCAAGCTGCCCTTGAACTCACTATGTAACTCAGGCTGGTCTTAAACTCAGCAATCCTCCTGCCTCAGCCTTCCAAGTGCTGGGACATTTTGTTTTCCTAGTGTTACTAATTTTTACTGACTTTTTCCTTTGCCTATGCCACAGATTTCATGTTCTATTTTATTGGAAAAATGTGAAAATGATGTATGAAACCTTTTCCTCAGAATTATACAGCTCCAAATAAAAATCTGGACATTATCTCTTGTTTTGTTTCATTTTGAACTTTTTCTCTATTTTTAACGAACAAGTTTAAATTATACACATTAATGTATTAATATGAGATGCTTTGATGTGAATTGATTAAGTCAAGTTAAATAACATTCATCACCTCAAAGACTTGTTTTTGTAGTAAGAATACTTAGAAAGGATGATCAAAATATATGGTGAATGTTTAAATTTTTAAAATTATTACAGTAAAAGATATTGCCATTAATCCCCTTCAAAATATTTCCTTTTGCTTAGAAAACATTTGCTTATCCCATCATTTTTACCATTTCCTGAAGCAGTTCTGAAAGACCTCTTTTATGAGTGTCTTTACTAGGTGTGGTCAAATATATGGTGAATGCTGATGCTAGGTGCCATCCAACTGAAAGCCCAGCTCATAAAAGCATCACAGTGTGTCCTCATCTTCTCTATTCAATGGAACTGGCACTGTGTGACTTCAGGTTCTTCCCCAAAGCTAAAACGACTATGAAATGTAAACACTTTAAATCAGTTCAGGACATAGAGGCAGTCACAACAGAAAAGGCATGAAAGAAGAGTTCTAGAACAGCTTCAGACAGTGACAAGAATGAAAGGATAATTGGGTTAAAAGTGAGGGGGAAGATTTTGAGCAGGATTAATAGTAAGGTGTCCTTTTCTATAATATACTTTTTTAAATTAAGTTTCATTCATTCCAGGGTTTGGCTTTCTTTTGTTTTTTAGCAAATCCTAGCACATTATTAACAAAGACAAAAAAACTATACATTTGCCATGATACACTTGAAAGTGAAACAAATAAGATATAAATGCATATATGGATGTAGCATAAAAAAAAAAAAAACTCCCCAAAAACAAAACAAAAAGCTACTCAACCTGGGACAGTGGGACATGTGTGTGAAGACTGTTTTGATGGCTGGTACTTTTCAGACCATTTCTTTTTTCATTTCCAAATGAAATTTCCCAATGTTAGCAGAATCTCGGTGGAATTCTACAAATACATTTTTAGAAATTTAAATATTCACCACAGTTTTCAAATATACCTCTTAAATCTATTTTTATGGAATCAGGGATGTAGCCCAGTGGCATAGCACCTGCCTGGCAAGCTCATGGTCCTGAGTTCAATCCCTGGCACCAAAAAAAGGTAGGAGGGAGCTACTCTTATTTATTTTCAAGGAAATAATACATTGCTATTAACAATAGTCACTATGCTGTGTGATATATCCAGAACTTATTCTTCTGTGTGTGTTTACTTTTTTTTATTATTATTATTATCTAGCTGAAACCTTATATGTTTTGGCCAACATCTCTCCATTCCCCACAATAAGACAACTGCCTTGATATGGCTGTCGCCATTTTGGTTAGAGACTGCCATTTTATATGTTAAATTTTCATTTCCTACATCACACATCATCATCCATAAGCAAAACCAACGCACGAGCAAGGCTTGTCTGTGTAAGGAATAGATCACAAATAATGATCCCTGAGTGGCTGCCCATGCAGCTAATGCAATTCCCCAACCCACTTACACCAGCCACCCACTATATAACCAAGCCCGTTCCACCCAGCTCACTCTCTCTCTCTCTCTCTCTCTCTCTCTCTTCTTCTTCCTTTGCTGAGTAGGCCACTGTGCTGCAGCGGCTCTATAATAAATCTCTCATAAGAGCTCTGTCAGTATGTGGAGTGATCTTTGGCAGGTGCCAATTTCTTTCACCCACTCCATGCAACTCCCACTCTCTGGTGACCACCATTCTACTCTGCACTTCTATGTGTTCCACTGTTTAGATTCCACATATATTGAGACCATTTAGTACTTGTCTTTCTGTGCCTTCTTTTACTTAGCATAATCCCCTCCAGCCCCTTCAGTGTTGTCACAAACAGCAGGATTTCCTTCAATTTTACAGTTGAATAGCATTCTGTTGTGTATACAGACAGTACTTCCTCTTCTTTATCTGCTCATTCATTAAACACTGTTGATTCCACTCCTTGGTTATTGTGAATAATGCTGAATTCTTAGTCAGAAACATTTGTCAATATAATATGTACTCCCAGGGCTGGGGATATAACTCACTGGTAGAGCACTTGCCTAGTATGAATGAGACCCTAGGTTCAATCCCCTGCTTAAATAATGATGATGATGATGATAACTGAGACCCAGCATGTTGTCCAAGTCTTCTTTGGATATTAAAAAAAAAAGTGGCAGGAAGAATTAAACATGATTTATTAGGCCTACACATGGTGACTCTTTTTGCCTACGTAAGCCATGTGGCAAATTTGAGTCTTTTTGTAGTACTTTTGATAAAGAGAAGCAATATAGAGTGGCCAGGTATCCCGTTGTACCCAGGACTGAAAGACTTCCTGGAAAGTGATAGACTAAACTTTTTTTTTGGTACGGGGGACTAAACTAAGGACTTTGTGCTTGCAAGGCAGGTGGCAGCACCACTGAGCTAAATCCCCAGCCCTAGACTCAATTTTAAAACCAAGACAGCCCAGCCAGGTGTGGCAGTGAATGCCTATAATCCCAACACTCTGGTTGTCTAAGACAAGAGGATTACAAATTTTTGAGTCCTGCTTGGGCAATTTAGCAAGACCTTGTCTCAAAATAAAAATAAAATTGGGCATAGAGGCCCATGCCTATAATCCCAGCACTCAGGAGGCTGAGGCAAGAAGATCCCTTGGAGTTTTAGGCCAGCCTGGACTACATAAATAAAGAAAGAAAGAAGGATATATATTGTAATTCTATATGAAGGCCCTGGCTCAATCCCCAGTACTAAAAGAAAATAAAAAGTCAAAAACAAAAACAAAAATAGGACAACCCAAGGCAAACCAGTATGGTCACACTAAATGTGGATAATATGGAAAAGCTACTCATGTTGCAGAGTTTTTATAAAAATTTCTTGGGTTATGATTTATGAAATAAATATGATTTTTGTTTTAATAAATTTAATGCTTATTGAGCTCTCACTAAAACAAAATATGTTGAAGTAACTGGACACCAGATGCAAAAAGTACAAAGTGGACCTACACCTTACACTACACATAAATATTTACTTGAACAGGTCATAGGCTTAAATGCAAATCTAAAACTATGAAATTTTGAGAAGGCATGGAAAAAAACCTTTGTAACTTTAGATTAGGTGAAGGTTAGACAGAACACCAAACAAAAGTTGAATAAATTTAACTTTATCAAAATTGAAACTTCTGCTCTACCTTAGAAGACAACTAACAGGGTAGAAGAAATAGTTGTAAAAATACAACTTAATAAAAGACTAGTACCCAGAACATATAAACAAATTACTCAGTTAACAACAAAAATAAAACAATAAAAGTGGATTAAAGACTACACATGTCAGTGAAGATGTATTAGTCTGTATGGTTGCTATAACAAATTATGCCCTGGGTGGTCTAAGAAACAGACACTTATTTCAAGGCTGAGTAATCCAAAACCAAGGTAATAGGCAATTCAGTTTCTAGAAGAGATACTTACCAGTACTTAAGAGAACACAAATAGAAATAACACTTGGATACTACCATCTACCAGTTAAGATTGATTTTTTTTTTTTTTTAATACCAGGAATTGAACTTGGGATCTTGCATTTGTGAGGCAGGCAGTGGAACCACCGAGCTAAATCCCTGGCCTAAGAATGATTTTTTTTAAATTGACTGTATTAAATCTGGATAAGGATGTAGTTCATCTGGAATTTTCATGTGAATGTATGGCATCATTTTACAAAAACTATTTAGCAATTTCTTAAAAATTAAGCATACATTTACCAGTAACCCCACTCCTGAAATCAAAATGTATGCTCACACAGAACATTGTATCTAAAGGTATACAGCTATGTTACCACAATCTCCGAAAGTTGGAAACAACCAGAATGTCCTTCAGCTGTTTCCATCAACTGTGGTATATCCATAAAATTCAACACCAACAATTAAAAAAGAAAAAAACAGCATATAACAAGAGGGATGAATCAAATGTATAAGAGAAAGAACTCAGATTCAAAAGGATGTAAACAATACGATTCCACTCATAGGACTTTATGGAAAAGACAGAAATACAGCATAGGAGCCGAAAGTAAATGATTTATGACATGGGGCAGGGCAGAAGTGACTATTAAAGAGCATATAGGAATCTGGGGGCAGGAGCTGGCTACATCTTGATCCTAGAGGAAGTACTGCAACTACATGTATTTGTCAAAACTTAGGGAAGTGGGCTAGGTATGGTAGCAAGCACCTGTAATCCCAGCACTCAGGAGGCTGAGGTAAGAGGATCACCAGAATTTTGAGGCCAGCTTGGGCTACACAGTGAATTCAAGACCAGCCTGGTCTAGGTAGCAAAACCCAGTCTCAAAAAAAAAAAAAAAACAAAACAAAACAATAGCAACAACAACAGCAAAAACACACAAGGAACTAAACATTAAAAGGGTGATTTTTTTTTTAGTATATAGAACTACACCCCAATAAATCTGACCACAAATTAAATTAGATGTGGTACTTCTCACAAATTAGAATAATTCTCTAACATTAATGGAGAGTGACATAAAAGATAACAAAGGAAAATATATCCTGTAAACTATTTTTAACAACCAAAATAATGTGTTCAGCTTATTCTATTTTTAAACTTCCCGTCTGTTTTATTTCCTTTGAAAACACCCAGCTTGTCATATTTATCTATATCTTTTAGATATGTTTTTGGTAGCTATGACATTTTAATCTGGCTGCTTGGCTTATTCACTGCACCAAAATTTGTGAGCAAGGAAAGACACGCACTTTATCTCAGCAATAAATAGTGGTTTATCACACAAAATTCCTTTTCATAAGGCTACGTGGATTAGATCTCCAGGGGTTTTTCTTAACAGGAACCAACCCACAGCTGGGACTCAACAACAGCAACTGATGATAGGAAATGGCTGGAAAACAAGACAATGCTGTCTCATTTACCAACGGAACTTCCTCTTTCCTGCTAACTCTGGGTCTTTGCAGTAGAACTGCTTTTGGTTAGCCACATTTCTGTGCGAGGAGGCAGCACTGTAGTCTATACTGCCACGGTTGGGGTAGGTAGGAATAAGTGACTTTTCATGGGTATCTGAGGTAGAGGTGGTCAGGCTTGAACCATCCTCCAAGAAATGTATCCAAAAGGTTTGGTGCTCTGTAAACCGGGAGAGGTCTAGAAGAACTCAGGCTTTGGTGGATGCCTTGGGATGTACAGACTTTTCCAGAGCTCCCAACTGTCACACATTCTCACCAGGAAAACAACACTGGACCCTGACATGCATCAGCCACTGAATGAGATACAACGAGAGCAAGAGAAAAGATGCTACATCACACATGCAGCTAGATGACGACATCCTCCTTTTCCCTAAGCCTTCCCTATTCCAACAAGGGAGAAGAATGAACTAAAACACAGAACACTCCCTCTCCACTTGCCAAATCCATTGACCCAACGACCAGCTGAAGAAGGCATCCCTTGAAACTAAAGATGAGACTGGAATCTTCACCAGGATTCAAATTGATTGAATAACTGCAATTGAAAAAGTGACGGGGTCTCCCATGGTATTATTAAGGGACAGGAAAAAATCAATTAAACATTTAAAGGCTAGGTTTAGGTGAAATTTTAAAATATTTCATGGTAGTAATTCACCAGACTTACACTACACAATAAATTTATTTTTGAAATATTTGTATCTACAGAAAATATTGAATTAGAAATCATCTCTACTTTCATGTGATAAAATTATAGATCATGATTTTCATCATTTTTTCCTTTTCATATTGTTAGACAACAAACATACTATGAACTATTGTAACCAAGAGATATTAGATATTTTCATTTTTAAGGTTTTCCAATTTTTTTTAGGAAGGGGAGGGGTACTAGGGATGAAACCCAGGGCCTTCACACTGAGCTACAACCCCAGCCCTTTTTATTCTTTAAGACGGAGTCCTATTAAATACAAAATTGCATAAACTAGGCTCAAATTTTCTGTCCTCTTGCCTCAGCCACCCAGAGTGCTGAGACTATAGGCATGCACCACTATGCCCTGCTAGAATTTTCCAATCTTTTTTTAATATTTGCACACATGAGTGGTGGGCCAAACTTTTTTTTAATTTCTAAAAATATTACATGGAAAAAATATATATATTACATGGAGTAGTTTAAAAACCCTGGCTTATATCACAAGCAGCCATTTCTTTGTTCCCTACTTTGTTCTTCCCCTCAACTTGCTACACAGAACAAACCACTCTCAACACAAATGACTTCTTCCTGTAGTATTATGTCAACATTTCCAAACAAAAATACATCCATATATTTCTCCCCCCACCCCAGTACTAAGGATCAAACTCGGGACCTTGTGCTTGTACAGCAGGTGTGGCACCACTGAGCTAAATCCCCAGCCCCCTTCCATGTATTTCTTGACAAGGAAGATCTATCCTCAGAAATGTGTCATTGGGTGATTTCATTATGGTGCAAGCAGCACTTTTACTTGTGTAAGCTAAGATGGCTACAATGTCAGGAATGCTGTGACCTTATGAGACCACTACCTGTATGCCCTCTGTTGTTGACTAAAAAATCATTATGTTGTGCATAGCTGTACACATAACCTCTTGAGTCATCTACTTTAAGCAATATCTGTGCTTCAAAATATCTGTTTCATTTGGAATTAATTTGCTAATTATCCTTCAATATCTAAGTCTTCCTACAAATTTCAATAGTTCCATGAAATACTTTCAATATATTTTACCCCCTTGTTAAAAGTGTCAGAATTGGATGTGGTAATGCATTCCTGTAATCCCAGCACTTGGGAGGCTGAGGCAGGAGGATCCCTTCAAGTTCAAAACCAGCCTGAGCTATATATATAGTGAGTTCAAGTCCAGCCTGAATAGAGTGTGACCTTGTCTCAAAAACAAAAAGAAAACAAAATAAATACTATAGGAAATTTTATCTCTTACTTTTTTTATAAACTGAAATTCAACTCTGGACTTTCTAAATATGATGCACAACTAACATTTTAAGATTTTCTTTTCCCAGTTACACTTTAATAGCTTAGTTTTTCTAAGACAAAAACAAAACTTTCCCTTTCTTCCTTCTGGACTGAATTTCTCATCTTACAGCCTGTCTTTTTTGTTTTTATGAAGCATCTTTCAGTTCTTCCTGGAAAAAATATAAGCAAGAGACACACTTTTATCTGATTGTTCTATTTTTTCCTTTGTTCATTGTGATTTTGTTCGTTATAGGGCTGGGGATTAAACCCAGAACCTCATGCATGCCAGGCAAGCAATCTACCACTGAACTTTATCAGCAGCTGATTGTGCTACTCTGAAAATGTTTTCATTACACGCACGTATTTGACTGATAGACTGGAGAGTGTATGGAATTCCATCTTGAAAATGATTTTCATTCAAAATGTTGCAAGCACTCTATTTTCTTCAAGCTTATACTGTTACTGCTGAAAAGTTTGTTGACATCCTAATTTCCATTTTTCTGTGACTCTTGTATTCTCCCCAGATATATTTTCCCCTTATTTTCCTTGTTGGTTGGTGTGATTTGCTAGTTGAAAATTTTGAATAAAGCAGGATGTGTCTGTGTTTATGTGTCCTCTAAGCAATTCCTCTCAGCCCTCACTCCAGAAACTCATGCTAGAGTCTGTGGAGAGCAGTTGCCCTAAAATCTCTGGACAGCAGTGACAGTGATGGAGACTCTGGTTAGCTGGGTGGCACGAGTCGGGGCAAGCCAACATTCTCTCTGTGGCAATCATCTGTGGCTGCCTAACAACCCAGAACTCGGCAGCATAAGGCAACAGTCTCTTTGTTGCGCTCATGATTTCGGTATATCAGCAACTTAAACAGAGTTAATGGGAATATCCCCCCTCTGTTCCATAATGATGATGAGAGTTTCAGTGGCTAGAGGGCCAGAGAGAGCTGGGATGGGGTCATCGGTCTGAGGCTCCAGATGCAACCGTCAGCAGGCTCCTCGGTTCTCTGCGGCTTCTCTGCTGGAGCTGGAGATCGAGGATGGCTCCTTCACTCTTGTGCCTGGTAACTGGTGAGGGTGAAGTAGTGTGGCATAAAAACACCTGTCTCAAAAATGAGAATCAAGACTTGTCATGTAGGGGTACAAGATCCCACCAATAAATGTAACTGTACTGTATCCCTAAAATGTACCAATAAACTCAATTAAAGCTGAAAAAAAAAAACTGTCTCCACTTGGCTGGCTGGGGTGACCTCACTGCATGACAGTCACAGGCAGGATGGACTTTTGTGGTAGCTGAATTACTTCAGATCATGCATTCCAAGATTCCCATTCAGAAGATACAAAACGACTAAAAATGCCTAGAATGTCACTTTTGCCACATTTTATGGGTCAAACAAGTCTCTAGACCCAGCCCAGATTCAAGGGGAGGAGAATCAGTCTTTACCTCTCAATGAGAGGAAAAAGAATTTGAGACCATCTTTAGTGGACTACCCCTCTTTCCATACCGTGAGCATCTTAGAGGATAGAGCATAACTTGCATCTGAGCAATGAGCTGGAAGAATCTAAATTGTGAACTGAGAAGAATCAGCAGGGAATATCCCAGCAGCCACCAGAGTCAGAGAAGACCAAATGGAAGACATTATGTTAGAACAGAGAGAATTTTCACTAAGGATGTGCTGGAGGAAATAGCAGCTGGGACGGAGAATCGCATTTGTGCACTCTTGCTAGATGTTCCCTGGAGAACTCCTGAACAGCTCAAGAGAATTGGAAATCGTTGAAATCGTTCTTAATAGCCTGCAGACAAGAAGGGATTCAAATGAACAATTCCTTTTATTGTTATTTTTGTGGCACCTTTCTTTCTGTTTCTCTTTCACTCTCCCTCTCCTTCTCTCTCTCTCTCTCTCTCTCTCTCTCTCTCTCTCTCTCTCTCTCTCTCTCTCTCTCTCTCTCTCTCCCTCTCCCTCTCTCTCTCTCAGGATAGGGCCTACAGAAATGTATATTATGATAGTGAGATTTCTGTAGTGACTGTGGTGCATTACCACAGAATGATCCTAGTCTGTCCCCTCCATGAGGAATACATCATCTAAAATTGATGAGTCCCATATTTGGCAATCAGTGGATATAAAATATGCTAGGGAAATGAAAAATATTGGTGTATGTTTTGACAAGATGAGCTGGAAGAAAAATATGCCCACAGCTGTTACAAACGCAGTAAGTGGCCAGGGATTTAGCAAGTGGCTCAGTGGTTCTGATGCCTGCTTCATAAATGCAGTAAGTAGCTCCGAATATAGCAAGTGAAGCCTTGTATCTAAAAGCCAAGACAGAGTAGGGCACAGGAAAGAATAAATATCTCAAGACTATAAGAAATACATAAGGCCAATAAAAAATTGATTCATCATCACCACCCTATTAGATAAAGCATAAAATACTTCCATGGCTGGATAGAAATTATCCTTCTCCCCTCTTTCTCCTTCTTCTTTTTTCCATCAATATCCTATCTTGTGAGAGCCCCCTACTTCTGCTATCCTGCCCTTCCTCATCTTCTGCCTCAGAGAGAAACACCTGGGGTGATTTCAATTCTGCCACACCAGAACCACTTCCTCTCTCAATTTTAGCTAAGAACATTTCAAAAGCTGCAGGCCATTTAACTCTGATGACCTGTTCAGATGTGTTGATATTACCTTAGCCATTTTCCTCATCGCTGGGAAAAATACCCCACACCCACAATTTAATGGAGGAGAGGCTTATTTTGGCTCATGTTTCAGTCCATGGTTGGCTGGCTCCAAAGCAAGGCTACATGGCAGAAGGGCCTAACAGAGGAAAAGCTGCTCACCTCATGGTGACCTGGAGACAGAATGTGTAGGGAGACCCAGAAGGGAGATAGAGCCTACCAGGCTATGCTCTCAGACCCAGCTCTTCCAACCAATCAGCTGTGAAGACCCATAATCCAACCAGCTTCCTGAAGCCCCCTGCCTCTGAGCTCATGAGGCTTTAGAGAAACATCTAGATCTAAATTGTAACAGTACCCAAGCAGCATATGACAATGAATTAATAGATTATTAAAAATCCAGAGTAAAATTCCTATTCAAAAATATAATAAGATGAGCTTCTAAATGAAAGAACTTCAATCTCATGAACCAAAAAATAGGTCTTAGGGGAGCTAGATTAATTCTAGGAGAAATATTAATTCTAGGAGAAATATTAAAGCTATAGCCTTTATTTTCCAATTACAAAGAGAATTAAAACGTTAAAAGAAATCGAGAGGCTATTGTGCCTCTTTGTGGAAGCTTACCTTCATGTGTGCATCTTTTCCTACTTCTACTTGGCCCAAGCTTGCTCTACAGAGCTTGTTTCTTTTCCTGCCTTTCATAAAACTTTGCTACCATTAAGAAAAAAAGAGAAAGCCGGGCACATTTGTGCATACATGTAATCCGAGCACTTGGGAGGCTGAAGCAGGAGGATCACTAGTGAGTGTAAGGCCAGTCTGAACTTTCTCAGAAAAGGAAAAAAAAAAGCAAAGCAAAGTCAAGAACCAAATGTGTTAATCTCTCTTAATTCAACTGGAACTTTTTTTTTTTTTTTGAGATGAGACAGGGACTCACTATACGCTAAGGCTATATAGTGACTATGTAGTTATATAGTGACTATGTAGCCCAGGCTGGCCCAAACTCCAAGCAATCCTCTTGCTTCAGCCTCTTGATTAAGGACATGCACTACCATGCCTATCTATCGGATGAAACAATTTTTTTAAAACTTATCCTTGTTTCGTCTACAAGATCTGGTTTCTTTCTAGCCTTCTTTTGTTTGCCTATAAAGGAGATGGTATAGCTTATTAAATAAATACTTCTTGCCAAATAATGCACTAAGATAATTTTTCTTCTTTTTTTAGGTGTTATACATGTTTGTGAAGATCTCCATCTTTAGATGGGTAAGGACATGAAGATTAATGTCTAAGTCTGTATTCCTAATGATTTTAATTGAAATGTTTCTTGTCCAAGGACAGTTCTTCTGGGGAAGTATGTGTCAACAGCACTCTACACAACATCATTAAGTTTGACTTGAAAAGTGAAGCTTCCATGATTAAACAAGTTGGGCTGACTCTAAATTAAGCAGAATTAAACAGCTATATTTGCATCGATACATCTCAAAATGTTAATATGGAATATTAAAGAAGATTCATGAAGCCAGACACAATGATGCATGCCTATAATCCCACCTAGTGGGTCACTGAGGCAGGAAGATCGTAAGATTAAGGTCAGCCTTGGCAACATAGTGAGGCCCTGTCTCCAAATAAAAGAAGATAAAAAGGGCTGGAGATGTAGCTCACTGGTAGAACACTTGACTAGCATCCAGCCTCAGCACTGTAAAAGACAAAAAAAAAAAAATTTTGTAAAAGATAAAATTTCAAAAGTGAAATCTTCAAATAATGAGCCTTTCCAAATTTATTGATGTTTCTTTATATATTTAATTTTGCTCTGAATACATTTTGAGAAATGCTAATAGCTGAATTCACCAAAATAGAATAATTTCTAGGCAAATTTATCCTTAAACATAACCTTTCAGAACCTACTAATGGTTTTTTTGTTGTTGTTTTGTTTGTTTGTTTTTGTTTGTTTTTGATATGGGGCTGGGGGGCATCTAACTCAGGACCTTGCACTTTCGAGGCACCACTGAGCTAAATCCCTTGCCCAGAACCTATTAATGTCAAATGAATTTTTGGAAAAATTTATATTTTATAACTAGAGATCAATTTATGGATTGAGTACTATTCTTTTCTTAGTCTCATGATTTAAATGAACATCTAAATCCTTCAGAGGAAGTGACCACTTAAACTTTATCCTTACTCTAATTTCAACTGACATGGCAAAAGAGGCTCTCTAAATTTATAAACAAACATTGCTTAAAGAATTAGGGGGGTGCTGGGGATTTCGCTCAGTGGTTCTGCCACCTGCCTTGCAAGCCCAAGGTCCTGAATTCAATCTCTGGTACCAATTTTTTTTTTTCAGACAGGATCTTGCTGTGTAGTTCAGGCTGGCTCTGAACTCACTATATAGCCCAGGCTGGCCCTGAATTTGCAGCAATATTCCATCTTCAGCGTGCTGAGTGTTGGGATTACAGGTCACTTCCCACCCTGGCCTCTTACAGAATTTAATGCTTTGTTTCAACAAACTCTTACAAGAAGTTTCCCCTATACACACAAGAAGGAAAAACTCTTACAAGAATTTTCCCACGCATACGTAGAGTACTGAGGATTGAACTCAGAATCTCCACACTGAGCTACATCCTAGCCATTTTATAAAATTTTATTTGAAGGCCAGGGATTTAGTTCAGTGGTACCATGCCTGCCTAAGAAAGCACAAGGTCCTGAGTTCAATCCCCAGTACCAAAAAATGGAAAAAAATTTTTTTGAGAGAAGCCCTCACTAAATTACCCAGGCTGGCCTCAAACTTGTGATCCTGGGCTGGGGATTTAGCTCAATGGTTCCACCTCCTACCTCACAAGCAAAAGGTCCCAAGTTCTATCCCCACTACAAAAAAAGAAAAAAAAAATCCTCCCGCCTCAGCCTCCCACATAGCTGGCATTACAGGCATACATCACCATGCCCAGTTCTCCATCCTTTTAATTTAGGCTTGACTATGCTATTTGATTTGATGAATGGTCCATTACAAAAGCAATGCAAATAGATACTTACAAACTATTTATACATGAGGTTTGCCCTGTTTTCTAGCTCTTTGTAATCACAAGCCCACAATAACCAACTGACATTTTGGAAGTCCACATGGAAGAAAGAGAGCACAACACAGTTAGACTTCCTACACCAATGAGTCTACAGCGGACATGGTTCTGCTGAGGCCACGTATCCAGAAGCTCTGCCAGCTGACCGCGGAGATTAGCCAGAGTAATCCAGACACAAATTTCCTAGCTAAACCCAGGAAATCATAAGAAATAACAAAACTGTTGTTTTAGGCCACTAAGTTTTGGGGTAACTTGTTATGACAAGGAATCTAAGATTTGTTTTGTTTTCTTTTCTTTTCTTTTCTTTTTTGAGACAGGGTCTCACTATGTAGCTCAGGCCTTAGCCTCCAGTGTGCTGAGATTATAGGCATCTGCCACTATACCCCGCACAAAGAATCTAAAAAGTTTAGGAAGACAATATGTCAAATAAAAAAATAGGGCAAGCTACCTGATCATTTCTGAAGCTTTAACATAGGGAAATAAGATAAATAAGTAATCTATAAAAGACAAACTTAACCAGCACTCAACAATTTAAAATGCTGAAGAGAGCCTAGTGGCTCATGCCTGTATCCAACAAATCTAGGAGGGTGAGACAGGAAGATCACAAATTTGAGCTCAGCCTGGGCAATTTAGTGACTTAGTGAGACCTTGTATTAGTCAATTTACCTACTACTGGACAAAATACCCACACCCACACTGAAAAGAAGGGTGGTTTGGTTTTCTTTCGCTTTTAGTAAGAGTGGTTTAACTTGGTTCACATCTGAAGAGGATTCAGTTCATGGCAATGTGGATCCAGGGAAGAATCATCAGGGCAGAAAGGTGAGGTAAAGCAAGGCAGCTCAGTTCATGGTGGCCAAGAAGCAGAGCAGGAGAGCAGTGTCAGGAAAGAAGCGGGGAAGAAACCAGATATACACATTTCTTAGACTCACTCCAAAATCACAAGCAGATTCCAAAGCCATTCAGGTTGGCACTCCACTGTGACCATCACAGACTCTGTCTCAAAATACAAAATATAGAAGAGCTAGAGCTGAATCTCAGTGTGAAGAACAGGGATTCGATCCCCAGTACCACAACCACCAAAACAAATACTGTTTACAAATTAAACTCCAACTTATTCATTTTCCTAACATCAACTTAGCACCTACCATGTTGTCAGCACTTGACTTTCTATTTAAAATAGTGTTCAAAGGAACAAAAATAAAAAAATAAACTAGTGAACAAAACAGGTCTGGTTTTCATTCTCCTCAAAGTTAAGATCCAGTGGAGGAAAACATGCAATTAAATCAGTAGCTTATAGAATTATAAGTGTCATTAATGACATAAAAGAAAAGTATATACACAAAGAGAAAATATAGAATGTAGGGTTGCAAAAAGCATCTGAATCAGAATGAGTATCAGGAATTAATGAAGTCTCTTGATTGTAAAATGTTTAAGAAAATAATCAGCACGGTTAAAACCAGCAAATCCAATTTCCCACTCCAACTTCTGTTCTCTAGAAACAACCACTTTATATTTAATTTAGATATTTGGAGAATATGCTTCTACAATCCTGAAACCACCATGTAAAGAAGCCCAGGTTGGATTTTGGGAGGAATGACAGCACTTGGAACAAACAGGAACCAAGCTTCTAGATTTATGTATAAACATAATGTGATAATTTCCAGCAACAGTAGATGAAAATCTGCTCAAGTCATACCAGACCCAGCCCACCCATCCTCCCATCAGAAGTGGAGACCCAATCAAAAAAACAAACAAACAAACAAAACCTAGGGCCAGGGATTTAGCTCAGCGGTTCAGTGGCCTGCCTCACAAGCCCAAGGACCCGAGTTCGATCCCCGGTACCAAAAAAAAAAAGCAGAAGTGGAGACCTGAGGAATAAGTTGGGACTAACAGGATGAAAAGAAGGCACATTGGACAAGAAGCCTATGAGGTAGAAATAAAGGTATTGGAGAGCTAACTGTAAGGCAGGAAAGAGCTTGGCAAAATTGAGGGATTAAAGTCAAAGCTGGAGCACAGTGGGCAAGATGGAAACGACAGACACAGGCAGAACAGACAGGCTCTTGGGAACTTGCTAGAACAGGATTTGGTTTTAGGTGATATGGTTTCTATCGAATTCAAAGTTTTGTTTGGTTTTTCAAGAAACTGTGATATACGGCACTGTTGACACATCAGGAACCCCACAGGAAATCGAATGATATAATGTTCCTGGAAAGCTGTTCGGCTATCACAAAGCACTGAAATGTTCACATGTCCATTGGCCCAAAATTTCCACCCATTTTAAAATTATCACAGTAATACACAAATGTTCCTTTTTTTTTGGTACCGGGGATTGAACTCGGGTCCTTGCCCTTGCAAGGCAGGCCTCCAAACCGCTGAGCTAAATCCCCAGCCTCCAAATGTTCCTTTTCAAATGTGTTTATTTTACTGTTTTTGATAACAGTGAAAAGCTGGAAGCAACCAAAGTGTCAAATAGTAGTTGATTAATGAAATAATTGTCATCTATAATTAAGGGATTGCTACTCAGCCATTAACAATTTTTGTGGAAGTCTACAAGGTAGTATATTTGATGTAATCTTAATTATGTAAAAAGAAAACTGTCCACATTTTCAGAGAAATAAATGAGTTGGAAATTTAGAGCTAAATGTTAACAACACTTATTTTTGTAGATAGGTTAAGAGCACTATTATAAAATAATTTGAGGAAATATTCCTCATCCTCTGAAGGTCTCAAAGTTTCTACCTCCAATATTCAACAGTGACTATGTCTACAGATCAGAATACTGCACTGAAACTATTTATAGGTATGGATTGTTATGTTTAAAGATTAAAATAGAAAATTATACCAGTCAAAATACAGAGAACATACACAGTACAAGGAGCTCTGTAACAGACTCTACTAAAATAATTAGAGAAAAATATACTTGCCAAAAGAAGTCTGTGTCTCAGGCTGTAAATGTGCCAAAAGAGAAAATAATCTACAGGTTGTCAGCTCAATTGGCTTTAGAGACACCTAGGAAATGAGGAAAGCCCACCTCTGGGGGCATCTGGGTGGGTCACAGAGGCAGAGACAGGACCTTGGGGGCTGCATCTGATTCCTGGCACCTTCCTCTCTGGGCTTATCCCCCATCTTTGCTCCCCAGCATCTCCTGAAATGAGAAGCTTGTCACCACCACACCCTTCCACCATGATGTTCCTGTCTTGGAACCATCCAACCATGGACTGAAACCTCTGCAAAAAAGCTTCTCTTCCTTCAAATTGTGGGTGTCAGATATTTTGCCCCAGCAAGAGGAAAGATGTTAAATACAAGTGGCAAGTGAAAACTCTCTGTATCAGTCAGATGGATGGATGGAAATAAAGTCAGAACTAAGCTGGGTGTGGTGGCACACACCTGTAATCCCAACACTTGGGAGGCTGAGGCAGGAGGATCACTGTGAGTTCAAGACCAGCCTGGACTACACAGTGAGTTCCAGGTCAGTCTCAAGTACATAGCAAGACCCTGGCTCAAAAAAAACAAAAATTAATTAATTAATTAAAATAAAGATGGAACTATGCAGCAGCTGCAACTAGTAGTACAGTCTTCTGTCCATTATAGCACAGGTAAATCCCATCCAGTTGATGAGATTTAAAAACCTCATGCATTGCAACATTATGATCCATATGAAATGAAGCCTTCTTTTCCTTGGGATCCATGAGACCACCTACCCATCTACTGGGTTTCCCAGAAAGTAAGACCTAAGATGAAAATAAGCCCATAGCTCAGCGATTCAGTGGCCTGCCTTGCAAGCACAAGGACCTGAGTTCGATCCCCAGTACCAAAAAAAGAAAATAGGCCCTACCAGGTCATTACCATGGTGATGGCCAGAGTTGTGCAGAAAATTATACCTCACTATTCTTTTTTTCAGTGGCTACTCTGTAATGTAGGTAAGGAAGAGATAGGCTTGTTGGGGCTGGCATTTTTTATCTTTAGTTTTTAAGCCTTATATGTTTCCAGTTAGGTCTTATTTTCAGGGAAACAAAGTGCCTCAAACTGCTTAGGAATCCACAAAGATAGTCTCAGCTCAGTTTGGGTTTTTACCTGGTGGAGGCAGATCTCTGTATCTCCCTTGGCTGATATTGTCTAGGTAATTACAAATGGGAAAAGATGTAGACTTCTGAAACTTACTTTTGCATGTTATGGTGTTTCCCTAAATTAGCTTGGGGGCAGATAAAGGACTATGTTGTACATTTTCAAGGAATTATTGAGGTTACTTAAGCTTTTGAAATTTAAACCCAACACAACTGATTTTCTTTTTTCCTTTTTAAATGTGATCTCTATTTTTTAAATGTAATCTCTACTTTCCCAATTTTCTCAAGTGAGTATGTAATTACTTTCAAGGAAAAAAATGTTATTCATTTTCATATCTCATTAACAGTTTAATGACTATTTTTAAAATGGAAAATATGAAAACCCCAAGAGACCAGAGTCCCTAGGTTTGTACACTTGAACTGATCATGAATTTAATTTGGCAGTAATTATTACCTAGAGCATGGTTCCAGCAAGAAGAAACTCAGATGCACAGATTTTGATATGGTAATGTTCTAAAAGATATCTCGGAGACAAAGAAAGATGTCTATTTGTGAATATAAAAAACTAAATATAACATGCTGAAACTGATTGCTTGGGAGGAGGGTGTAGCTCAATGGTAAAGCACTTGTTAGCACATGCAAAGTCCTGGGTTCAATCCCCAGCACCCAAAACAAAACAAAACAAAAAACTGAATTCTTGAAAAGTAGATAATTGTGGCAAATTATATTTCCCAGTTATAGCCATATTATCTGCTACTGGACTCAAGTCTGTCTATTCACCACTCAAAAGCCAATGTTTACAAGAGAGGGTTGGTAGGAAGAAAATCAGGTTTACTCAATATTGTACCCAGATCATGATATCCCCAAAGACCACCAAGGAGTCAAGTCTGATGTAATTACATGAGGAATTTATTGCAGGCTCGAGCCTGGAAAACTCGAGCCTGGACCTCCAGTGGCACCATCACAGTGGCTTCCAACTGAAGGCCCCGACCCATTTTCAAGACATGCTTATAGGCCGGGCGTGGTGGCACACACCTGTAATCCCAGCACTCAGGAGGCTGAGGCAGGAGGATCACTGTGAGTTCGAGACCAGCCTGGGCTATATAGTGAGTTCCAGGTCAGTCTCCACTACATAGTGAGACCCTGTCTCAAAATAACCAAGGAAACAAAAAGACATGTTTATATAGGGCTGAGGATTGATACTATTTTTTAATTTTCCTTTACTAAGGGTTATTATTGGGACACAGGGGAAATACCCCTTCTCGTGAGGGGAATTATCTCATACTCATGAGGAGCTCAGCGAGGGGCACTCGATTTCTATTTTTAAGGAACACTTTATGTGATTACACAATTAGGCAAACTATACTCAGCAAAGCCTATAATATCTCTAATTTATTCATTACTAGGCAACTATCGGGGAGGGGATAAATTCACTCTTGGGTCAGAAGAAGAGGAACAGAAAAACATGGAGGAGGTTGTTATACCCTTTGCCCAGAAAACTTGGTCTTTATATTCTGACCAAAGGTCAAAGAGGGAGACCACCTCGATCAGAAAACTTAGTTCCTACACTCAAGTGCTAGAACCCTGAGAATATGCTATCTTTCCCTCAAAAAAGATCATCTACCCAGTACAATGGTGCATACTTATGATCCCAGTACATGGGAGGCTGAGGCAGGAGGATCACCCTGGGTCTGAGGCCAACCTGAGCTACTAGCAAGACCCTATCTTAAAAAAAAGTAGGGGGGAGTATCTTCAGGAATTCAGCTATGTGAAAGACCTTTAATAAAAGGAAAAAGAGGAACATGGAACATGGAGAGAAAGGGTATGTACTAGGTAGGGTCTTTGTACCTAATATACTCAGTGAAAATACCACATGCCTTCTGTTGGTTGCCTGTAGATCCTAATAAAGAGGTGAGTTTAACTGATGCACAGTGGTGTGTGCCTATAGTCCCAGCTACTTAGGAGGCTGGGGCAGGAAGATCATTTGAGCCCATGAGTTTGAGACCAAGACCAGCCTGTACAACATAGCAAGTCCTTGCTTAATTCCAAGTAAACAAATAAATAAATAATGGACTAGGAATACAGTTCAGTAATAAAGTGCTTGTCTAGCACATTCCACCCCTAACACCACATTTTTTTAAAAAAATTAGTTTTTAGAGACACTAAGAGGAAATAGAAAAGATCTGAGATTTGCTGAATTCAAAAATAAAAGAGCTTCTTAGATTTTCTAGACAGCAGAAGATTCTCAAAATATATGGCTCTATATTCATTATGTTCTTCCATTACTTCTCCATATTTCATGTATCTTTGTAAATTATTGGTGGGGTTTTTGTTTGGTTGGTTGGTTTTTTGAGACAGGCTCTAACTATGTGATCTAAATTGACCTTGAGCTTACTGTGTAGCCTACATTGACATCTGACTCATGGAGATCCTCCTGCCTCAGCCTCCCTGAGTGCTGGGATTATGGGAATGCACTGCCATGGCCAGTACAGCCTTTTAGTAAGAAGAAAATAATGTGATCTTTTCACTAGCATATGATCAAAAATATTTTTATCTTAACTAGGCATTAAAAGAGCTATATTATCTACCTATATTTTATTTATTTTCTTTTTGTTTTGTTTTGTTTTTTTTCTTTTTTATTGAGGTTATTGGTACAATCTAGTTATACAAATACAGTTACATTCATCATTGGGATTCTGTACCTTTACATAATAGGTCTTGATTCTCATTTTTCCCCTTGTCCCTGCCCTCCCTTCACCCCCTTCTCCCCTCCCCATTTACAAACACTTTATTTTCATTTTTTCAGTTTCTCATATTTTTTTCCTCTCCCTTATTACCTTTCCCCCACCCTTCCCACTTTCCCTACACCTTTAGCCCTTTACTTCCTATTTCACATTATTAATTATCTCATTAGGATCCTGCGTACTATTATAGTTTTTCACACCAAAGAAACTATTCAGTATTTCATTTAAAGAAATCTCTGTATGAACATTAAAAATAGGGAACCCTAAAATAAAACTGCAAAGGAAAGTAAAAGAGAAAAGGCAATGATGTAACATTAAAATAATCCTTAATTCTGGAGATGAAAATGGTCCCTGAACATATTTAAATTGCTTCTCACTCCTATAGTCTTATTCTTTTTTTCATTATTTAGAGAATACTTTATTAGTTTCTGTAATCAAACCCACATAGATATGACCTTACATATTTAGTATGATGTGTTAACCCCTGTACACATGGAAAATAAATAAATGAACATTTCTAGATCAATGTGGTGGTCCATTTCTGTACAATGCCAACTCAACACAGTAAATTGGATGACTTTTTCCAAAGTTGGCAGCACCATTAGCTTCACAAAATTCAATTTATATATATGTGTGTGTATATGTGTGTGTGTGTATACACACACACACACACACACACACACATATATAAAGACTAATAATAGTATGTTATGCATCAATAGCAGCAACAGCTTTTTCAGGTTCTGCAGTCATCTGAACAAAATTATAGACATTCAGCACATTCCATTAAACAAAAAAAAAGAAAAGAAAAGAATAATATCCAGACAACAGCAAAATTCTGTTGCTGTTATGGTACCTGGCACCATTTTTTCTATT
>NW_022900928.1:98368705-98392060 GCF_012274545.1 Fukomys damarensis | reverse complement strand
GACATTCTCATCTTCATAACATGAGAGAAAACAGCTCATCAAATCAATGGCAATGCTTTACCCCAACTGATACAATCAGCAACCCATTAAGATCAAGCACAACTTGGACACTGACCACCTGTGGTAGTCACTAGTCTATCACCCTTAAATCATTTGTTAAATTGAATACATGTCTGCAGTGAACAAACTTTTCAATATAGTATATTAACCATTTAATGGCTCAGACAGAGAGAGGATGGAAGACCCCTGGTCTCAGTTAGCTGATGGCTGAACCCCATGATGCTGACTGACCTCGGGCTGCAAGGCCCAGATTGAGTTCCCCATCGTTCTGAATGGTTGAACTCTGCAACGTTCTATTACAGGTTTCCCCCCCCCCTTTCTTTAAAGATGTTCAAAGTTGGGAACTCAGAAAAATACCCTTGATGACCACCTCTGTCTTTGCAGAGTGGGTCCAAAGACTTGCACAGTCAGGAGGTCTGAGAGTGCGGGGGGCGGGCTTATGAGGGTTCAGGGGTGCCCACGCGGCTACCTTCCTGGCGCTTGAGTGATGGCTGCTGGGTCGGGAGCAGGCATGGTTCTCCTTCCCGCGGTGGATCGGGGCCTGGCCTACCTTCCCGGCACTTGAGCGATGGCTGCTTTTATTTTATTTATTTTCTGATGCTGGGGACTGAACCCACAGCCTCACATTCTAGACAAGTACTCTAAGACTGAGCTACATCTTTCATCTATATCTCACATACTGAGAATTTGGAGCAATATCCAGAGACTAGTTTCTAGCTCTGTACATTCCAAATCTTCCTTCTCCACTCCCTGTACATTTCCAGCTCCAAAACCTTGGCAGACACATCATACTATGCTGTAAGCTCCATTCCTTGGCCTGTGGAAGAAAGAAATCCAGGGAGGGATGCTGGAGGCCCTGCTTTAAAAAAGACATAGTCTGTTGAAACAAACATAATCTGCAGGGTTTATGTGCATAGTATGGAACCAGCAGGTAACCACAGAACTGTCATTCCTTCTGCAAAACTAAATGTCTTTTTTTGTAAAGACTTGAGTCTGCAGGTGGGAGCTATTAAGCAGTACTTATCAGGTGCCATCTAGAACCTCATTATGGCTTGATAAAATCAAAGGGCTTTGATTTCTTTGCCTTGCAATATCTAATAAAAAAAAATCACTCAGGGGAGGAGAAATGAAAGATTGCCAAATACATAGCAGTCATATCAACAGTGGCTTTCTTGGCTTGGCTTGAGTGAATTTTAGTATCATCTAAAATTGGGTTTACCTACTGGAAGGCAAACTGCAACATCTGATTTATAACTCTTGGTTTATATAGTGTAATCCCCATATCTTTCAGGGTCTGTGCCAGTATATGCATCTTTCTGCATGCTCTTGAGAGAAACCATCTTGCTAGACTCCATTGTTGTGCCCAGATCGCGATATCCCCAAGGACCACCAAGGAGTCAAGTCTGATGCAATCACACGAGGAGTTTATTGCAAGCTTGAGCCTGGACCCTCGTACCTCACCAACTAAGCGAATCAGAAACGAGAGCCCCAACCCTCTTTTGAGGCATATTTTTATAGGGTTTGGGAGGCTTGAAATCCTTTCCTTCTCATTGGTGCTTAATACTATGACTTATTCTAATTGGACATTGCTGGGATACTTGCGAGAACAGGAGGGCAGAAATGGGAAAGAAAAGGAGGGACAGGTTCAGCAGGGGGTCAGTACGTTCTTTTTCCAAAGAACATCCTGTATGGTTGAACAGTTAGGCAAACTCTCCGTGCTTAACAAAAAATGTGGTTTTCTTGCTCAACTTATCTCTAACTTATCTTATTTTGCAAACTTAAGCAACTATTGGGGACATGGTAAGTTCACTCTTGGGTCAGAACAAGAGGAACAGAAAAACAGGAAGATTATTATACAAAATGGAGTTTCTGTTGCTCTGTGCCCAGAAAACTTGGTCTCTACATTCTGAGGAGAGGGCAAAGAGGGAGCCCAATTTGATCAGAAATTTTGGTTCCTACACCATGATATCCAGTGATCAGATTTTTTGAACTACATTGCCTATATTAAAGTATTTCAGTCCTGATCTTGAGGCAAGTTTTTTGCCTAGTGTGGTTTTTGTAACTCCTTGTCTATTGGTGATCATAATGTTTGGCAGCACCATAGTCTCCAAAGCAGCAGCTGGAAGGATGTCAGTTCAATTGCCCTACTCACTAAAAGGGAAACCAGAAAGGACAGAGCTGGAAGAGATGCCAGGGCCTGGAGCCTGCCCTGTGCATCTGACCAAGCTGGCAGTCCAGCTGCTAAATTCCCCAGCCCTTTTTATTTTCTCTTTTGTGACTGAATCTGGCTAAATTACTGAGTCACCCAAACTGGGCTCCAACTTTATACAGTATCTTCCTTCAGCCTCGCAGAATACTGGGATTACAGAGGTGATCTGGATCTAACTAAAATGTATTCTTTTTAGTTGTGTAAAGCTGGATTTTGATGAAGTAAAAAAGTTAACATGTTGAATTTTGCCTAAATCTTTTACTCCTAGGAAACAGTACTGATGAAGAAATCTCCCACCGAGGGCCTCTGCAGCAACCAGTGAGAGGTAGAACCACCCAGGTGCCTACAGGCCCCATCTGCACCATGCACACCTTTGGCCTCCTGGCTGTGCTGGCACCTAGATTTACAACACAGAGGCACAGGGGGTCATAAAGACCATTGTTCTGAGCTCCACCCGCAATTTTTATTTACTTCACATGGTTGAAGGTGATAGATTAATAACTACCATGAATTGTCATTTTCTAAACTACACATGGTGCTATTGTATTGCTCATTGTATCACTTGGGCTAAGGTGCTGTGTTTGATCTAATCAGTTGTACTTCCTGGTTTAATGAAAGAGATTGCTTCAGGTTCATTAGTATCCAAACCTAAAGACAAGCTATACCAGGAAGATCAAAGCATTAACTCAGGAATTAAACCAAGGGCAGTACCAACAACAAAAATAGAAATGAGATGGCATTCAAGCAAGGCACAAGCACAAACACAGGCTACCAGCTCACCAAAGGAAAATTCTGGGTGAAATGAGGTGGAAAACTCTGATGATCAACCACCTGAACACCCTGAACTGATAGCACAGGAACTAACAAAACAGATGAATGAGGCTCTAGAAAAATTTTAAACAGAAATAATTTCCCAGATAATGACAGAGGTGATGAGCAGAATGAAAGATATGATACGAGACTCTAGAACAGAAACAGATTTTTAAAAATTACATGAGCTCAGGACCATGATAGAAGCCATGGATGCCAAGCATTGGAAAGAAATTGAAACCATGAATGCACAACATAGGAAAGAGATGGAATCCATGAAACATATTCAAACAGATATCCAGGAGATTAAAAACTCTATTGAAAGTATACATACCTGACTGAGCCAATCTGAAGACAGAATATCAGATATAGAAGACAGAGTGGTAGTCAGTGACTGTGAAAAGAGGAATCTCTTAAAAATAGTAAGGGTTATCAAGCACAAGGACCCAAGTTCGAACACTGGTACAAAAAAAAGAAGTAAGGGACATGAGAAATCAATCTGACAGCTCCTAGATGAAGCAAAGAAGAATAACATAAGACTGATAGGAATCCATGAAAGTACAAATGACATAAAAAAACTGTTCATGGAAGTGATCACAGAAAACTTCCCAAACAGAGCAAAAGAATTTGACATACAGATAAGTGAAGTTTATAGGACAGCAACTAGCCATGTTCACAAAAAATCTACACCTAGACATGTAATAATCAAGATCCCAGAAACCCAACAGAAGAACAAAATACTCAAAAAAACAGACCCCCCAAATATAAAGACCCAATTCAAAAATGGGCATTAGAAATGAACAGACATTTCTCAGAAAAAGAAGTAGAAGTAGAAAATAAACATATGAAAAATGTTCCACATCACTGGTCATTCCAGAGATGCAGATGAAAACAGCACTGAGATTCCATCTCACCCCAGAAAGAATGGCTGCTATCAAGAAATCAACCAACAACAAATGGTGGAGATGCTGTGGGGAGAAAGGGACGCTTCTCCATTGTTGGTGGGAGTGCAGACTGGTGCAACCACTGTGGAAATCAATACAGAGATACCTTAAACAACTAGGATTGGAAGTCCCATTTGACCCAGCTATTCCTCTGCTGGATACATTTGCAAAAAAATTAAAAGAGCAGTGATATATGCTCACCCATGTTCATAGCAGCATAGTTTGTAATAGATAAAACTTGGAAACAGCCCAATTGCCCATCAACTGGAGACTGGATAAAGAAGATGTGTTTATTTTTTATAAAACAGAGCACTACTCAGCCATAAAGAATGAGAATCTAGAGACATTTATAGCTAAGTGGATGCATATTGAGGACATACTCTTAAGTGCAATTAACAGTACACACATAAATACTAAATAGTTTCTCTGGAGTGATAAACTAAAAGTGTAAATAAGAGTTAAAACATATAATTGATATTGTGTAATAGGAAGAAAAAGTCTAAAGGTGTAGGGGAAGTGGGAGGGGTAGAGAAAAGCTAAGAAGGGAAAAGAAAAAATAAGAGAAAAGGAAAAAATAGGAAACAAAGACTTTATTAATAGGATGGGTAGAGGGTTTAAAGGGAGGGCAGAAGAATGGGGAAAAATAAGAACCAACATAAATCATGTAAAAGTACAAGATCCCAATGGTGAATGTAAATGTATTGTATACCTAAAATGTACCAAAAAAAAAAGAAAAAAGAAATCTCCCACCCTTTTCTGTTCCAGGAAACAAACTATTGAAAAGGGCCTTTCTCCAATAGACTTAGATTCTAAGACACCTGTTTACCTGTAACAAGGCCAGACATAGACCTTCCATTATTTGCCTCATAAATGAATGACTAGATTTTCTCCCACTAATCAACTCAAAGGCCTTGAACTAATCTCTAGGTAAGCTTCTCTTCTATTTCAGCTTCCTGAATTTTGCTCCCTCCTTGGCCTGAGCCAGTATAGTACCCTCCATAGAGGGAACTCCTGAAAATAAAATGACTTCAAAATGGAACATTTCACCAATCCACCTTCACTCTTTTATCTCACTTCCCCACACCTTTTTAGCTTCTCTCTAGCTTTGTTTATTTGGTGGTGCATGACTTAATCTCAGCACCCAAAGGCTGAGGCAGGAGGATTCCTACAAGTTCAAGGTCAGTCTGACCTACACAGTAAATTCAAAGCCAGCCTGAACTACATATGAAGACACTATCTAAAAATAAAAAGAAAGCAAATAAGAGCCCTTTTCTGCCTTATCTCTGAGATACTCAAAGTTCTTAAGAAAGGAGTATTCTTCCTATTGATAAAGGGGGAAGAGATGCAAGTCTCAAATCTGCTATATATCTGAAGTGTGAATTCATGTTTTCTAAAATCAAAGAATGAATTCTAGGCACAATGGAGGTTAAGAGTAGGAAAAAATTATTGATAGAAAGATAGCTTCTAAGAGAGACACAAGGGGGGTGGGAAAGAGGTTTGCTTGCTCACTCAACATCTCAAAGGTGTTTTATGGGACAAAGCCATGAGATGAGGTGGGTTCAAGGTGGGAAAAAAACTGTAGACAACCAGTAAGATTGCAAGTACAGTCACTTAAATTATATTGATTAAATGGGGATCCAATGGGGAAATAAATCACATAGCAAGTGTACAAGGAATGAGCAAGGATTTTCAGTGGTAAGGGGTGGGTGGGGATCTTTCTGGGAAGATCTTAGTCCCCCACCCAGATCATTGATACCTGTTTAAAATATCAACCACTGCTATTTATCCTACATGGGTGTGGTAGTTTCCTTTCCTTTTACAATGCTGGCCTTCAGTGAATGTGTCTTGACTGTCCTCCCTGTTGGTCCTTGAAGGCCAGCCTTGTCTAACTGCCTACAAGATATCTAATTAACCTATCTATCTACAATACTATTACAAATCATCTCTCTCCCTTGGCTAAGAATAATTCTTTCAAATAAATATCTCCTGGGCAGGGGATTTAGCTCAGTGGTTCTGCTGTCTGTTTTTCAAATAAATATCTCCTTACCTAAATCCAGTCCCCCTGCCCCGTACCAGGGATCAAACTCAGGACCTTGTGCTTGTGGGGCAGGCATGTTCTGTTTTGTCCTTGTTGCTTTATTGTTTGTTGGCAATTCAAACCAACACCTCGGTACTAAGTTATATCCAAAGTCTCTTTTTATTTCTTAAATTTCTGTGACCAGAATTACCTGAAAGAAAATGAGCTGAAATAGGAGCACCTGAGACAAGCTTTTATTGGGGGAAAAGAGCTGCTGGGCTGCCCTAAACAATGGTGAGAGAGGGGGAGACTAACTGGAGTGAGGTTTAGATAGGGCGGTGCAGTGGGGAGAGTATCCTGAGAGTTGAGAATTGTGCAGGCTGTTGGGCATGTAACACCAGCTGATTGGAAGGGGAGGATCACATGGTAGCAGGTTGAGCAACAAGTTAGGCTTTGCTTCTCCAGAAGGGGTAGGTTTTGCCACCCCACCTCCAACCCCCACAAGTGGCTCATTTCCATAAGTGGGAGCCATTTTAGAATGTAGGATTGTTGGGGCCATTTTGTCTGGTAGAGAACTCCATCACTACCTAAGTCACTAAATTGCCAAGGCTGAGCTCAAATTTAGTATCCTCCTGCTTCACCCTCCCAAAGTGTTGCAATTACAGGCATATGTCACCAAATTGTAGAGAGGTAAATTAATTAGATATCTTAAAAAAAAACAAAAAACAAAAAACACATCTTACATGTAGGGTCAGGGATTTAGCTCAGCGGTTCGGTGGCCTGCCTTGCAAGCGCAAGGACCCAAGTTCAATCCCCAGTACCAAAAAAAAAAAAAAAAAAAAAAAAAGCAGATATCTTGTAGGCAGTTGGACAGAGCTTGCCAAAGAACCAACTTGGAGGACAGTCAAAACACAGTCCCTTAAAGTCAGTATTATAAAAGGAGAGAAACTACCACATCCATGTAGGATAAATAGCAGTGACTGATATTCTAAATAGGTATCAATGACCTGGGTGGGGGGCCAAGATCTTCCCAGAAAGATCCCCACCCACCCCTTACCACTGAAAATCCTTGCTCATTCCTTGTATACTTGCTACAGGACTTGTTTTCACATTGGATCCCAATCTAATCAATATTATCTAATGACTGTACTTGTAATCTTACTAGTTGACTATAGTTTTGTCCCACCTTGAACCCACCTCATCTCATGGCTTTGTCCCATAAAAAGACCTTTGAGAAGTTGGGGGAGCAGGCAACCCACTTTCTGGACCCCCTTCTGTCTCTCTTAGACAGAAGCTATATTTCTCTCAATAAACTTTTTCTACTCTTAACCTCTGCTATTCCTACAATTCATTCTTTGATTTTAGAGAACACAAATTTGCACTTTGGATATCTATCAGGTTTGGGAGTTATATATATTACCCCCATATCAAAAGTAAACCTGTCTTTATTTCATCTATAGCCTTTAATGAAAGGATTTTATTTCCATAATACAAAGCTGACTAATATATTCTGGACTTGTTAGCACTTGGTTTTGTCAGGACTTTTGGTTTGTTTTTTGCCATTTGTAACACTCCTTTGGTGAAATGTCCAGATCTTTTGCTCACTTTTCACTGAAATTTTTTATTAGTAGTGAACATTTTTCATATATTCTACAAATAAAGCATTTACCATATTTGTGCTTTATCCCAGTTGTTATCGTGTCCTTGGAATTTTTAACAATGAGTTTCAAAGAGATTTTTTATTTCATTTTGCTTTGTTTTGCTTTGTTTTTTTCTTTTTTGAGACAGGATCTTACTATGTACTTCAAGCTGGCTTTGAACTCAGTATGTAGCCCAGGCTAGCCTCAAACTCACAGTGATTACAGGTGTGACACCCCCTCTAACTGAGGCTTTTCATGTTAATAAAGTCTAGTTTATTAACCTAATTCTTATTAAGGGTTGTGTTTTTGTGGCCCAAGAAATTGTTGCCTGACCAGGTGCGGCAGTGCACACTTGTAATCCCAGCACTTTGGAGTCTGAGGCAAGAGAATTGCCATGAGTTCAAAGCCATCCTGGTCTACATAGTGAGTTCAAGGCCAGCCTGAACTAAGTAGTGAGGCTTGTCTTAAAAGAAGAAAGAAAGAAAGAGAGAGAGAGAGAGAGAGAGAGAGAGAGAAAGGGAGGGAGGGAGGGAGGGAGGGAGAGAGAAAAGAAATTGTTACCTAACCCAGGGTCAAAAAGTTATTCTCCTATATTTTTCCCTCAGAAAGTACAGGTTGAAGTTTTTATTTTTACATTTTTGTGGCCATTTGTTTCATTGTTTCAACATTATTAGGTAAAAAGATTATTCTTTCATCATTAAATTAACCTTTTCAATAGATTCTGTATTCTGTTCCATTGATTTCTTTTGCTAATACCACTGTCTTTAGCCTTACAATGAGTTTTATAGTAGAAGCCCTCTAATTTTGTCCTGTTTTCAAATTATCTTGGATTTCTCTATCTTATCTTATCTTGGATTTTTATTTTTATTTCTTTGCACTTTTGTGTACTTTTTAGAACAAAATTTAGAATTTTTGCAAAAAGTTTGCTGAGATTC
The DNA here is from genome assembly GCF_012274545.1 of Fukomys damarensis. Classification (NCBI taxonomy): domain Eukaryota; kingdom Metazoa; phylum Chordata; class Mammalia; order Rodentia; family Bathyergidae; genus Fukomys; species Fukomys damarensis. The sequence goes on along the minus strand of NW_022900928.1, from coordinate 98,383,445 downwards.
TGATTAGAAGTTATCTATATAGATCAATTTGGATGAATCCACATCTTAATAACAACTTGTCTTCTAACTCATGACATCTCCCTTTGTTTTAGATCTTAATTTCTTTAGCTTAATTTTATAAATATTACATACTAATTTTGTACATATGTTATCGGATTGATTCCAAAATCTTTCACATGTTTTATGCTATGTCATATATTGAATTATTTAATGCAAGATTTAATACAAATACATAAGAATTTACAAGACTGGTTTAGAGTTAGGTATAGAAGAATGCAAAGTGTGTGCTAAGAATTTAAAAAGTCCAGTCTAGGGCCTGGAGTTCACTGTAGCATCCTGTGAAAGTCTATATCAGGAAGCTGAAAAGTCTGCACTGGAAGTCAGGAAATGATGTCCAAGGACAAGGTGAAGACTGGAGCTCTCCCAAAGAAACAGAAGCAAGCCTTCCTTCTTCATTTCCCTTTTATACCATTCGGGTGATGGTCCTTCCTAGGGTGAGGCTTCTGGGTGGGTGTTTCTTACTCAAGCTGACATAGTCAGTTAACTATCACAAGTCCTCAACTCAAGTCTGTCCAATGGGAATTTATTTGGAAATAGTATTGTTGCTGACATAATTAGCTAAATTAAAATGAAGTCACATTGGGATGTGGTAAGTCCTTAATCCAAATTACTAATATCCTTATAAGAAAAAAAGAAGCCAAGAGTGGTAGCTAAGAGTGGTAGCACATGCCTGCAAGGGATGTGTAGGAGGATCGCAAGTGCAAGCTCAGCCTGGACAACTTAGCAACTTAGAAAGTTACTGTCACAAAATAAAAATAAAAAGGACTAGGTTCCACCCCCAGTACCAAGATGAAGAAGATGGCTAGGAGAAAAAGAGAAAAATACAGAAAGGACATCATTTCAAGATATAAAATAAAGGGTGCAGATAACCTATGAATACATAGGCAGAGAATTGAGTTTTACTGCCACAAGCCAATGGAAACCAAAAGCTAGAAGAGACAAGCATCCAGAGTAAGCATGAAGCATGGCCTTAACTACACCATAATTTCAGACTTCTAATTTCAGACTTCCAAAAATGTGACAGAATAAATTTGTGTTATTTTAAAGCTCTCAATTTGTAGTCCTTTGTTATAGCAGCCTTAGAAGCCTAATACAATTCAGTTTTGTTTTATTTTGATTTCCTATTGTTGTTGCCACTTCATATGGTTTCAACCTCAAATATCCCCAAAAAATCTCACTTTATTTTCTCTTTCTTTCTTTCATTCATTTTTTCCCCCCTGTACTGGGGATCAAACTCAGGACCTTGTGCTTGCAAGGCAGGTAGTGACACCATTCAGCTAAATCCCTGGCCCTAAAAGTCTAACTTTCTGAAATGGGACTGGTGGGCAGGAGCAGGTCACTGAGGGCATGACTTGGAATGGTGTATTCTCAATCCCAGCTTGTCCTTTCTCTGTTTCTTGGCCACTATGACATGAATAGCTCTCCTCTACCATGCTGTTCTGCCATGACATTTCTACCTTGAAGCTGGCCTACTGAGGACTGAACCCACAGAAACTGAGAGCCAAAATAAACCTCTCTTCCTTTAAGCTGTAGATGTAGAGTATCTTGTCCTAGAAACAGCAAAGTGGCTAATACAGGAAACTGTTATCACAAGTAAGTCATAGCTGTGATGCTACCTGACCATGTAGTTTTGAAGCCTTTGGAACTGGTTTTGTAGTAGGAGACTGGAAAGGTTATGAGAGGTAAATTAAAGACACTGTAGAAAGCTGTATCAGAGCTTTTGGTGAGTCTAGTAAAGCTGATAAGACCAGAATGGCTGATAGGACTTTAGACAGTAAAGGAATGCAGACAGGAAGTTTCAATTGTAAAGAAGGACTCCATTGGCAATGTAGAAAAGCCAGCCCAAGAAAGAGGGTATGAAATGAACCCAAAGTCCTGTGTATTTAGAGGGTTTCTGGGTCATGGAGATGCTCCTAGGAATGTAGCTGAGTGTGCTGTTGCGGGATGGAGCCTCATCAGAAGGGGTGGGCCTGTGATGCAGTTGATTAGGTTCTTTGCATTCTTTGCCTTTTGTACTTGTAAGCAAACATGCCATTTGTGCATAGATGTGAGTGTATTACAAAGTGTAAGATGTTGATCTGAAAATGTTTTTGTGTTGCCTACATTTGTGCTTTCACAGCTGGTCTTTCCATCCTGTATCACTCACAGCCATTCGGCCAAAGCCAAGCTTACCAGGTGCTGGGGTGCAGATGCAAACTGCACCTAACATGCTTCAGAGGACGTACGCTGCTGCACTTGCTACCGCTTCTCTCTCTCTTCCCATCTCTCCTCTGTTCCAACTCCGAAGGAAACCACAGCCACCTATGTAGATTTTGCAAAGGCTTTTTGGAAGACATTGCTCTGCCCTCTCGAGGGCTATCACTGATGCCAGGGACAGTCCTCCCTCACCCGTGGGCTGTTGCTATGAAAATACTGCCTAGACAAGGAGCAGCCAGCACTTAGCATAAACAGCGAGGCTCTAAGCAAGAACAAGGCATACTGACCCCATCATCAGTGACAAAACTGTGCTGTTTTAAGAGCAGAATGCGTCCTGCTTTATGAGCAAAATGCCTCCCTCTGCCCTCCAGCCACCATCCATCCTAAAGACGTCCAGGACCAATGGTGTGGGTTCCCCCACCCAGCAAGCTGTTCTGCAGCAGGCCCCAGCTGGGTGACCCCAGTGCCATCCAATTCTGACCCCACCTGCTGTCCAGGCCTCTAGAATGTCTAGCAACCAACCAGAAGTCGGAGTTGCCACCACTCTCTCCTTGAGTTCCATTAATTTGCTAGAGCAACTCACAGAACTTAGGGAAATGTGAGCTGGGGTACTGGAGAGGACCCAGATGAAGGGAAGTGTGGGTGAACTGTGGGAAGAGACAGAGCTCCCATGACCCTGGACCTTGAGCTTCAGAGGCAGAAAGTGGAACCACTGAGCTAAATCCCCAGGCCCCCTGACTTCTTAAATGTTGGCTAGCTTTTGGGAAAGTAAGAATCAGGGCAGCTTGTGACGTCTCTAAGTTTACTCCAAAATTCTCTCCTCTTTCTGTGGCTCACGCCTTTGCTCCTGAAAGCTAAATCCCCAAAACGGAAGAAGTGGACTAATGATTCATTAAAGTAAATCAGTGGCATTGCTACTAATGCTCATGCCATCCCTCTGATACAAAAGAACTGGTGATGAATGGATCAGTAACAGCCCAGCACATACATGAATTCAACCTATTACATAAGTGTGTTGCAGTTGCCTATGAATATGAGTTTCAAACATAAAGCCTTAACTTAGATTGTCATAGTTTTAGAATTATCACTGCCTTAGTGTTCAGACATCTGCTTAAGTCATCCTGATAAAGGAAGACTGCATGTTTGCTATGGCTTTTTGTAAATATAAATGCAGTGATTCGTGGCTTTAAACATTTTTGTGTGTATCTGTGAAAATGTTTGTTAATCCAGCCAATAGAGTTATTTACAGAAAAATGGAGCATGTAATTGTTCTTCGTGTGCAAGAACTGTTTCCCAAAAAAACTTTATTCAGCTGAATTGTCTTAAGATTATTTGTAAAATATTTAATCACTGAAATCCAGTGATTAAACAGAAGCTAGCATTCAAAAAAAAAAGCAGAAGGAGAATAGGAAGGAGGAGGAAGAAGAAAAAAGAAGGAAGAGGAGCAGAGGAAGAAGGAGGAGGAGAAAGGGTGGGTCACTTGACATTGCCTGGAAAGGCATATCTCCTCCCCTGACTCCTCCCATTTCACCCTGTTTCCTGTCCACATCCTGTAAGCAGCTTTCCCCCATGGCAGATCCTTGTACCATGCTCTTTCTACATTTCAGCCTGCCAACCATGGCCTTCTGAAAACTGTGAGCTAAAATAAACCTCTTTTCCTTTAAGTTATGGGTGTCAGGCATTATGTCTCAGCTATGAAGAAAGTGACTGAGACAGGCTATATATGATACAACCAGCAAGACCTTAGTGGTGGGACAATCCAAGCCCGCTAGAGCTCATATTTTACCACCATTTGCCTTGTATGATAAATCTTCAGCTGCAGGATTTAATGTTTGCCCTGCTGGATTTCAGTCTTGCTTTGATCTGACTTTTGTCTCTTTCCCTATTCTTCCCTTTTTGAATGTGATTATTTGCTCCATGCCATTGTATATTGGAAGTGGTTAAGATTCTTTTTCATTTTTATAGGGCTCACAGCTAAGAGTTTGTCTTGAGTCTGAGGAGACTTTGGACTTTTCAGCAATGCTAAAATTGTTAAAACATTGGTTGGGCTGGGGATTTAAACAGTTCTGCTGCCTGCCTCACAAGTGCAAGGTCCTAGTTTGATCTCCAGTACAAAAATAAAAAAAAAAAAAAAAAAAAAAAAAAAAAAGACATTGGTGACTCTTAGAGATGGATTAAAAGCATTTTACATAATGAAATGGATGTGAGTCTTTTGTATATGGCTTAGATCTACATTGTCCCCCAAAAATCTCAGATTCAGAGTTAGAGCCTGGTCAGAAGGAGTAGGTCACTGGGGCTTGACTTGGAAGGATGTATCCTCCTCCCTGGCCCCTCTCTTCTCTCTGCCCCCTGGCTACCATGACATGAACAACTTTGCTCCACCAGACTCTTCCACCATATGACTGCTGTCTTGGAGCTGACTGATCATGGAACGAACCCACTGAAACTGTGAGTCAGAATAAGACTCTCCTCCTTTAAATTGCAGGCATTAGGTATTTTGTCCCTATGATGGGAAAGCTTACTGACATACCACTATATAAAGTACCACTCATTTTTGCCTATTAACTTCCTATCCCACAAACTTGCCAAATGCACTTACTTTTTTTTTTTTTTTTTCAGTGCCAGAGATCAAATTCAGGACCTTGTGCTTGCAAGGCAGGCACAGTGCCAACAGAGCTAAATCCCCAGCCCTCTCACTTATTATTTCTCATAGCTTTTTTATACACTTGAAGTTTTTCCACACAGACAGTTACATGGACCACAACTGTCACAGTTTCCTTTGTTTTGCAATATGTGTGCTTTAAGTAAGTTTTGCACAAGCTAAGATCTCCAGTACAAGGTTGAACAGGAGTGGTAACAACTGTCATCACTTTCCCTGATCTTAAGAGGAAAGCATTTAGCCTCTTATTTTACAGATATAATATTAGCTGAAGTATTTCATGGATGCCCTTAATCTAATTTGGTAAATTCCCTGATTCTTATCATGATGAGAATGTATACTTAACTTCATCAAATGCTCTTTCTACATCTATTGTGATACCCTGATTTCTCTTCAGATCGTATAAATCTTTCACCTTTTACATCTATTGTGATGATCATATAGCTTTTGCACTGTAGATAGAATGGGTTATGTTGGCTTCTTTTCAAATATTGACCCAAGTTTGTGTTCCTTATACAAACTCCATTTATCCAATTTATCTTCTGCTGGGTTCATTTTGCTAATAAGTTGTTAAGGATTTGGATTTGTGAAAGATACTAGTCTGTAGAATTATTTGTTTTGTCAAAGAACAAAACTACAACAATTGATATTAAGATCTTAATTGGCTTTATCTTATGATTCTAGAATCAGGCAACATTTAATTGCATAAAATAGAATAAGTGTTCCTGTTCCAGTGAGCTGGGCACAAGAGAACAACAACAACAAAAAAAAGGCCGAAATAAAGAATGAAAAATAGGTTAGTCCTTTCAAAATTACTGAAATCCCAGCTCTCTGAGAGACTGAGGGAGGAAGATCTAAAGTTCAACCCCATCTTGGATAACTCAGTGACTTAGACATTGTCTAAAAATAAAAATAAAAAGTGGAGTATGATGGAGCACACCTGTAATCCCAGCACTTGGGAGGCTGAGGCAGGAGGATCACCACAAGTTTGAGGCCAGCTTGGACTACATAGAGAGTTCAGGGCCAGCCTGACCTACATAGGGGAGACCTTGCCTCAAAAAATAAAATTAAATTAAAATGAAAATAAAAATAAAAAGGGTTGGGAGTGTGGGGTGCTGCTTACCTCAAGAGCTCTGGGTTAAATCTCCATAACCACACACACACACAGACACAAAGAAAGATATAATACTATGGGGCCAGGGATTTAGCTCAGTAGTGCCACCACCTGCCTCACAAGCATAAGATCCTGAGTTTGATCCCTGGTACCAAAAAAAAGGCAAATCTAATTTACTCATCTCATGTATTTTTTTAAAAAATAATTGTATCATATAAACTGAGAAGACTGATTATCCTGTGATGTTATTACTTGTGAATTAATTAGAATTAAATGATTTATCTCCTAAAATAAATATATAAATATTGTATGTCACATTATTTATTAGAATGTTGTAATAACAAAAAACTAGAAGCAATTATATGTCCATAAATAAAGAACTAGTAATCCCTATACTCTGTGAGGCTGAGGCAGAAGGATAACAAGTTGGAATCCAGATTGGGCAATTTAGCAACTTAGTGAGACTCTTTCAAAAATAAAATACAATAAAGGCTTGAGGCTGTAAGCTCAGTGCAAATGTACTGAGTCAAATCCTCATTATTGGAAGAAATATAGAGGAACCACAAAAATACTTCATTCAAACAATGGGATACTATATAACCACTTGTAAAGAGTGAGAAGATGTATTATTGGGGGAAAGTTAAAACAAAGATACAGAGAGTAATATATAGTATGAAATCTTTTGAACAAAACAACAAATATTTGTACTATAAAAATTAATTAGTCTCTTGATAGCACACAAGCTATTAAAAGAATATTTTCTGAAGCTAGGCATGGTTGTGAGGTAGGAAATTATGGAGTGGCAAAGATGACTAGGGAAGTAGGTGCCAACTGTTAATTTTAAAACCCCAGGACACATGCACAGAACCGTTCCCAAAGCTCTAGCATGAACTTCACACAAGAACTCAAACAGGTTTTCCATAGGATGATCTAGACCTGATGTCAGCCTGAGGAGTGAGTGACACAAAAACATTAAGTTTCTGCCTTTGTGTTCACTCATGCATGGTGGCCCATCCTCACATTGTAGGGTGTCTTTCTTTTTCTACTTTTACTTATCCCAAACTCACTCTGCAGAGTCTGTATCTTTTCCTACTTTTAATAAAACTGTTACCAATTGTTTGTGCTTATTTTGGCCAGTTCTTTGCTCAGGACAAAAAAGAACCTAGAAACCCCCTCCATTTGGGGACTGCAGTACCCACAAACCGAGCAATACTGTCCCACACCTATAATCTCAGTTCTCTGGAGGCTGAAGCAGAAGAATCACAAATTTGAGCCGAGTTTAGGCAACTTAGTACTGCAAAAAACAAACAGGAATTACCTCTGGGATATTGAAGAGTGGCCCTTGAGCTGAGTGTGGTGGTGCATGCCTGTGATTCTTGCATTTGGGAGGCTGAGGCAGGAGTAAACCCTATAAGCTCAATGCCAGCCTGGACTACACAGTGAGTTCAAGGGCAAGACCCTGTCTCAAAATACAAAAAATAATGATTGATGATGATGATGATGATGATGATGATGATGATGATAGTAATAATAATAAAAGAGTAGCAGTTGAAGAAGGGAACTCAAAACTTCTATTTTTCATTATAATTTCCTGTACTAAATGAATTGTTTTGTTTCATTTTGTTTTGGTACCAAGATCAAACACAGGACCTTGTGCTTGTGAGGCAGGTGCAGTGTCAATGAGCTAAATCCCCAGCCCCTAAGTGATTTTTTTAGTATTGTGGCTTTTATACTATGAAATGCAATATTTAAATTGTTAATAATAAAAAGACAAGAAAATCAAAGAGCAAAGGGATAAGGACTTAAGCAATTCCAAATAAAGCAAAAAATCTGTAGAAATGCATAGTAAAATACTTTTTGTATATTTTCCATCTCTGAGCTTAGAAAAGATTTAAAAATTGACATTGGCAAATATTTGATTGGTTGTAGAAAAGAGGCATTCGAGGACATACTGCTGAGACTCTAAAAAAATACAAAAGTTTAAGAGTGAAACAGTTTGGCAATGACTTTAAAAATCTTAACATGCAGGGCTGGGGATTTGGTTCAGTGGTTCCACTGCCTGCCTCAAAAGCGCAAGAGCCCAAATTCAATCCCCGGCACCAAAGAAAAAAGTTTAACATGCAGCCAGTATGGTAGAATGTGCTTGTAATCCCGGCACTCTAGGAGGCTTGAGGCAGGAAAATTACAAGCTTAATCCTAGCCTGATTTATGGAGACCCTGTCTCAGAATTAAACATAAAAATGAAAAGGGGCCATAACTCAGGACAGAGGTTCAAGTCTCAGAATAATAATGATAATAATAACAACAATAATAACAATAACAATAATAAAATGCACATCCTTTAAACTAGAAACTTCACTCCTACGATTTTTTTAAAAAATTAAACAAGGGTTGGGCCAGGTGGTGCTGTGTCCACCTCACAAGCACAAGGCCCTGAGTTTGATCCCCGCTACTGAAAAAAAATTAAACAAAGTATGGAGATTTATTTACAAATGTTTTTGTCACAGTGCTATTTACAGTTGTAGAAAATTTCTAAAACCTCATGATCCACCAATAGGAAATCGGTAGAACTACTACATTTCAAATTTAAATATTTGTCTGAAATAAAGATATTTGCCAGGCATGGTGATGCATGTTTGTATTCCCAGCACTTTGGAGGCTGAGGCAGGAGGATCACTGTGAGTTTGAGGCCAGCGTGGGCTACATAATGAGTTCGAGGCCAGCCTGAACTGCATAATGAGACCTTGCCTCAAAATAAGATTTTTTTTAAAAAAGGATATTTACCTGCATTGTTTATATGGAAAAAAGCTCCATGTTTTATTGTTAGGTTAAAATTCAAGATAGAGACAGGTGCGGTGATACATGCATATCAACCCAGCACTTGGGAGGCTAAGGGAGGAGTATTGAAAGTTAGAGGCCAGCCTGGGATATATAGTGAGGCTCTACCTCAAGAAAAGCCAGATATATCAATATATCACTCTTGTAGGAGCTCATTTTGTATTATATATGTACATGCTTATGTAGATAGAAAGATAGATTAAAATTTAGATTACATTTATAGAACAATCTAGCAAAAGAAATTGACCCTGAATCCAATTAAACTCTGTATACAGCTTCTAGTTTCAACAGAAATATAAAGGCATGAGCACCATGATAAATTATATCCTTAAAATACAGAGTATAAAAATTTCAATAAGTAAAAAGCATCGTTATGAAGGGAGTCAAAGAATTATTGTGGATTGAAAGAAATTTCAGCAATAAATGCACTAAAGGTAATGTGTAGTAGACTTGTTTAGATTGTGGGTTAGGTTGGGTTTTTTGTTTTGTTTTGTTTTGTTTTGTTTTTTTGTTTTTTCTTTTTTTTTTTTTGGTACCGAGGATTGAACTCAGTTCCTTGCATTGTCTGAGGCAGACAATGGAACCACTGAGCTAATTCCCCAGCCCTTGGATTGTGGTTTAACTGCTATAACACAAGCTGGGTATCAGAGGATCTTAAGAAATTAACATTCCTTGGTCAGATGTAAATCACAATGGAGGGTGTGTGTGTGTGTGTGTGTGTGTGTGTGTAATATGCTTATCCCTCTGGTGTACACACAGAATTATGTGTGGATGAAATGCTGCAATATACTATAAAATAATACAACAACAACCAAAAAGAAAGTGGCGAAGAGAATATATGGGAAAGATTTTTAAAATACTGATTTTTTGGGTGGCCAGGGATTTAGCTCAGTGGTACCACTGCCTGCCTCAAAAGCACAAGATCCCAAATTCAATCCCAAGTACCTCCCAAAAAATTAATATTTTAATATTGATTTAATCTCACTGTGTTAGTCCAGTCTGCCTTTGAGCTCACAGTGATCCTCCTGCTTCAGCCTCCTGAGTGCTATCATTACAGATGTGGCTGGCAGGCCCAAGTAAAATATTGATCATTTTTGAAGACAGATGATGGAAATGCGAGTCTACGCAACATTATTTCCTTCATTTTGAAGTACATCTGAAAGCTGCAAAAGAAGAAATGTTATTAAAGATATAAATAATTGGAAAAAAAATCACCAGCATATTTGCAATAATTATCTCTATCTGATGAAACTAGGAATGATATGTTGCTGTAATTTTTGCTCGCTTGTAGAGTCAAATCATCAGTGAATATATTTGTAGAACAAAAGTGAGGTTGAATAGCAAAATTCTTTTTTTCTTTTTTCATTTTGAGATAGGGTCTCACTCCTCCTCCCTCAGCCTCCCAAGTGCTGGGATGGCCTCCCAAGGCATGCAACACCATGCCCACAACCAAAATTCCAATTTCTGACCCAATCTCTTCCCATTCCATTTTGCTTGATGCTCCTTCCCCTTCCCTTTCCTCTCCCTCTCCCCCTCCTCCCCTTCCTCCCTCTCCCTCTCCCTATCTCCTGGAAATTTTGCCTCATTAGTCTCCTCCAGACTCTTTTTATGAGACAGTATTTCACTATGTAGCCCAGGTTGGCCCTGAATTTATGGCAATCCTCTTGCCCCAGCCTCCCGGGTTCTGGGATTACAAACATGCACCACTTCAACTAACAGCCTTTAAACCCTCCCATTTTTCTGAATATTTTCCCACCACTGTCACTTCTCTCAGTCCAGACAGTATTTAGTCCATCAGCCCCTCATGTTCAGTGCCAACAATTTCTCTGCATTGCTTCTGATGTAGAAGATTAGGGTGAGGCAAAGCTGGATGGGAAAGTACACATGACCTTCTAATTACAAGATCCCAGACACATGCATAGAGCAATATCCAAAGCCCTACACATGGACTTCTTGAGAGAAATCCAACAGGTTCTCAATGGGAGGCTTAGATCTGATGTCAGCCTGAGGAGTGGAATCCCAGCACTGCCTCTCAGGACCCAGATGTAGACGTACTCATGGGATTCCTCAAGATTTGGATAGTATAAAAGACACAAATACCAAGAAGAATGAGCTATCATGACTTTCTTCACACTATCTTTCCCTGCTTTCTCCAACGTGTTCTTTTTTTTGTTTGCTAGTTTTTTGTTTTGTTGTTTTGTTTTGTTTTGGTGGGGTTGGTACTGGGGATCAAACTTGGGACCTTGCACTTGTGAGACAAGCAGCAGCACCACTGAGCTAAATCCCTGGCCCTCCAGAGTCTTCTTTTATTGCTTTTTCCTCTTACCCTGCCCAACATCACTCTGCAGAGCCAGTTTCTCCTTCATTCTTCACTTTTACTTTCTCAAATAAACTTGGCTCATTGCTTTTTTGTTCTGTTCTGTTTCGTTTTGTTTTGTTTTGTTTGTACTAGGCAACAAACTCGAGTCCTTGTGCTTGCAAGGCAGACAGCAGAACCATTGAGCTAAATCCCCAGCCCTCATTGCTTTTTGCTCATTTTGTTCAATTTTTTATTTGAGATGAGAAGAGCTATCTGAGTACATTTTGGTATAGCGAGGATATAACACACACATCTGGCAAAACCCTAGCCCTTGCATCCATCTAACTGATAATGAGAACTTCTGTAAATAGTCTGAAACCTACAAAATGTTAAAAAAAAATTATGAAATAACCACTGCCTTTGGCTTCTGTAATTTAATTTGCTTTGCTTGTTTAACAAAAACAACCCCGAGGGCACCCTCTACTGCGGGCTGCATCTGCCATCTTTAGCACCAGAGGGTCTTCTCAGCCGCACCCTCTCCTGTAGGCTGCATCCACCATCTTCAGTGCCAGAGGGTCTTCTCGGCCACACCCTCCCCAGCGGAGTTCCCACCATCTTCAGGGCCAAAGGGTCTTCTTGGCCGGGCCCTCCCCTGCTGGTACCACTGCTGCCATCTTCAGCGCTAGAAAGGTAGCCACGCAGGCACACCCGAACCACCCCCTTACCTTCCCCCTCGCACTTTTAGACCTCTGGATTGTACCAGTCTTTGGACCTATTCTATAGAGGCAGAGGTGGTCATAAAGAGTATTTTCTGGCACTTTCAACTTTGAACATCTTTAAAGAAGTGGTGGGGGAAACCTATAGTAGATCTGAGTGGAGTTCAGGCCTTTAGGAGGTCGGGGAACTCAGTCTGGGCCTTGCAGCCCAAGCTCAGTCTGCTTTGTGGGGTTCTGCCACCAGCTAGCTGAGGTCAGGGGACTCGGCTCTGCAAATGGCAGCACATATTGTATATTATGACAGCAGTGATATAGTCTGAAAGAGGCCCTTCAAACTCATTTTTGTTTCTTTTTCCCATCCTACTCTGCAAATTCTTTTTCTTTCTTTTTGTTTTCTTTCTCTAACTCAGTCTCTTATTCCACTATAGTATCCCTCATCTCTCTTTTTGTTTTTGCTCTTGTCCTAATTCAGATTTCTTTTATTATTTTTTTCCTCTTTTCTTTATATTCTTTTTTTATGTTATTCTACCTCACTCAAGGATTACTATATTTCTATTTTGTTTGTTCTTTTTGAATTTAACAATTTCCTGATGATTGTCTGGTCATTCTATGTCTTTTGGCTTCATATGAAACCTTCTCTAATTCTTATACTTATCTACTCCTCTTATCTTAACTTTGTTTTAAACCCCCATTGTAAATGGTAAATATCCTTATTGAAAAGTTTATTTACTGTAAGCATATTTTGGATTACTTCTTGATTTTAATTAAATTTACGTGGTTTGAAGGTGACAGTTTAATGACTACCATAAGTGGTCAGTTTGCAAATTGTGCCTCATTATATTGTGGTGCTGATTGTATCAATTAGGATAAAAGATTGTGATTGATTCAATGAGCTGTTTTCTTCAGTATGATGAAAATGAGAATGTCTATGAGTCATTAGAGACCCATAGGCTGAAGCCCAACTGTAGCAGGAAGATTTAAGTAATAATCTAAAGGTTAAAAACTAAGGATAACCCAACAACAATAGTAAAAATGAGAAAATGCTTAAGCAAGATACAGGGACAAACTTTCAGTTCACCAATAGCAAATAGTGGGGCAAATGAGGATGAAAAGTCTGATAGAGAATCATCAGGACACCCTGAACTCAAAGCACAGGAAGTAACAAAACTGATCAGGCTCTAGAGAAATATAAAACAGAAGTAATTTCCCAAATAATCATAGAGATGACAAGCAAAATGAAAGTTATAATTCGTGACTCTAGAACAGAAACTGAGAGGAAAATAGATGAGCTCAGGTTCATGATTGTGGCGGTCCAGCCATCACAACGCTAACATGCCTGAGTTGGGGAGTGAGGATTGAGAAAGGAAAGAACACTCAAGCCTGAGTGGAGACCAAGGGAAGTCTGATTTACTTCACAGAAACAGCTCCTTTTATAGGTTCACATCAACAGGAAGCACCAAGCAACTACTTGTATCTTTTATGCAAAGACCGGATTTTCTAACTCTTTGCAAAGAACATCAGATCTATGGCTGTCTCTTTGAGTTTCTTCCATTGCAGCAACAAGTTTAACAAGCAGAATCCTAGAATGTTACAGATTGTATCAATGCCTTGAGTGTAGAGGTGAAGAAGTTTCCTTTTAAATGTCAAACTCCTAGAGGGCCATGGCGGTCTCCCACACATGACAGAAGCCATGAATGCCCAGCATAAGAAAGAATTGGAAACAATAAATGCCCAATACCAGAAAGAAATAGAATCCATAGGACAGATTCAAACAGATATCCAGGAGATTACAAACTCCATTGAGAGTGTTCACAAAAGAAAAAAAGAGTCCGAAGATAGAATCTCAGACATAGAAGATAAAATTGCAGTCAGTGACCGTGAAAAGAGAGGTCTCTTAAAAACAGTAGGGGGTCATGAGAAATTGATACAACAACTCTTAGATGATACTAAGAAGAATAACATACGATTGATAGGAATTCAAGAAGTAGTAGGAGAAAATGTAAATGACTTTAAAAAGCTGTTCACAGAATTAATTTTAGAAAACTTCCCAAATAGAGGGGAAGAATTTGACATACAGATAAGTGAGGCATATAGGACTCCAACTAGTCATGATTAAAAAAATCTATACCTAGACGTATAATAATCAAGATCCCAGAAACCCAACAGAAGAACAAAGTACTACAAGCAGTAAGAGACAAGAAACAAATTACATGCAAAGGAAAGCCTATCAGAATTACAGCAGACTTTTCAATACAAACCCCTAGGGCAAGGAGAGCCTGGAATGAGATATTTCAAGTACTAAAAGAAAACAACCTCCAACCTAGACTGATGTATCCTGCAAAACTTTCTTTTAAAATGGATGGGGAAATAAAATATTTCCAGGATAAAGAACACCTGAAAAACTTTATGAATACCAAACCAGCACTACAACGAATTCTAAACAATATCCTAGAAAAAGACAATGAAAGTAACAACACAATGAGGCACAACAGAGCAAATCAAATAGGCAAGCCAAGAAACTAAAAGGAGAAGGCAAAAAAAACATGATAATAATAAGTTAGTACATTTCAGTTATAACCATCAATATTAATGGCCTCAATTCACCAATCAAGAGAAATAGACCAGCAAAATGGATTAAGAAACAAGATCCAATAATATGTTGTATACAAGACACGTCTAGTGTAAAAAGAAGCCCATAGACTGAAACTGAAAGGACCGAAAACTTCATGTAACAGGAGCCGCCCCCCGCAAAAGCAGGGCTCGCAATCTTATTCACAGACAAAGTAAATTTCAAACTTAAACTGATTGAAAGAGACAAAGAAGATCACTACATCCTTGTGAAGGGAACTTCAAGAGGA
>NW_022900928.1:98342804-98368617 GCF_012274545.1 Fukomys damarensis | reverse complement strand
TTTTCTTTTTCTTCCTCTGATGCTGGGGATTAAACTTGGCACATTGTTCTGGCTAGGCAGGTGCAGCACTATTGAGCTAAATCTCAGGCTTTACATTTCATATTTTTAAAATTTATCAGTACATTAATCCTTGTCTCTGTATGATGGTCTACCAAATTGATGGATTATTTTGGTTCTCATTTTCTTTGCTTTTTTATTTGAGAATTTATGAAATCTGTACATATGAGTAGTATGAAAAGTATTAAGTCACATCTGTCATTTTCCTCTTTCATCTCTGCTTTCTACAAACTTCCTTTTCTGTCACTACAGCTTGTTTGGTTGGAAATTTGTTAAGATAAATGTTGTTATGTTATCAATATATCTTTGTACTTATTTTCTACTGATGATGAATATTAATTTTTAAGTAAATTTTATTATAACTATACTTAATCATTAATATCATTTAGTATCTGATACTACAAATTTGATATTACAAATTCTCCAGGGCCAAGGATTTAGCTCAGTGGTTCCGTCACCTGCCTCGCAAGTGCAAGGACCCAAGTTCGATCCCTGGTACCAAAACAAAAAAAGAATATAAACAATTTACAAATTCTCCAACTCCTTCAAAGATGATATTTGTTTTTTCTCAAATTACACAAGTCACCAACATTCCACACATCACTGCACTATTTTATTATACATAAGTATATATTGTATTGTAGAAAATATGCATTGTGTATATGTGTGGGGGGTATGTTTTTACATATATGTGTGCACTATTAAATGAGAAACATGGGCATGAATGTGGTAGGATTGTGCAAATTTGGCATATTGATAGTTTCTCTGGCAACCTTATGATTTCTTTAAATTACATGCTTGAATTCATAGTCATTCATTTGGTAAGAATATTACATATCTATTGGTGTTAAATTCTATCATTATGCTTATAAAAATAAGTATGGGATATAATAAAATAGAAACAGAAAAATATGATCTTAAAAATGGGAATTTTTTTAGTTGCTTTTGGATTTCAAATATAAGTATATTGTTTTCTGTGGGAATTTTTGTTAGAAAATGTAAGTGGTAAAATCAATAAGTATATGATATTTATCAATTAATTAAACCAAGG
Source organism: Fukomys damarensis (assembly GCF_012274545.1). Classification (NCBI taxonomy): domain Eukaryota; kingdom Metazoa; phylum Chordata; class Mammalia; order Rodentia; family Bathyergidae; genus Fukomys; species Fukomys damarensis. The sequence goes on along the minus strand of NW_022900928.1, from coordinate 98,367,509 downwards.
AGTTTATACATCATAAAATTTTGAGGACAGTTTCTCAACTATAATATGTAACTTTGCCTTATTTATAATTACATTATTTCAAAAATATTATAAAAAAATGAGAAAGAACATAATGTGCGAAGATCATATCAAACTAATGTATTTTGATTAGTCTGTTACATAAATTCTTGTTTATTTCATATCCTTTTTTTGCTGCCATATATATGTATATTTGAAATTTTTATTTAGTATCTTCATTTCTTGTTATCATGTATCTTTGCAATCTTTAATTTAAAAAAAAAAACAACACCCCCTGAGGTTAACAGATGCCTGAGGGGTTAAGCTGCATCCCAGGAAGAGACCCAGTGTTCAAGCTAAGTTCCTGAGCTATAGAACCTGTAAACTATATTGGCTATAGAAGTGATAAGATGAAAGAAATATCACCAGTCCTGCTTTCCTAACTCTGACCCCCATCCTTGTGGGCTGAAATAGCCAAAGATAAATATCGTGAAAGAAATTCTTACATTTGGGTTAACACTGTACTGTCTTGTGACCACTATCTGTGATGAGAACCCTGGGAACTAGAATGTGTTGTCACCTAAAATGAAGTCATGATTGTAGAACTCTTATAAAAGGCAGATCATCACCCAGTCCAGGGTCAGTCACTTGGCACAGCTCTTGGTGCAGACCAATCATTTGCTAGCAAAGTAAACACTTTTTATTTTAACCACTCCTGCATCTGTGTGTGTCATTTACCAGTTCCTTCCACAAAATGACCAGCTGCCTTCTTGGTACCCACACTGTTCAACTCTCACTTCCCAGAAGCAAATGGAGTCTGACATCCCTGGGGTTCAAAACATACACTGGGGAAATTTTCTGTTCATCTCCTGCCTGCATTTACAGTAACTTTTCAGGCAGATTCTTGTTTGGACCAAACCAAAAGAGATAACTATACCACTCACTGCCCCACCTATCATCCTAAACCATGTGCTTAGTGTGTTCTGATGTCATAACAAAATCCCTGAGACTAGGAATGTATAAAAAACAGGAAAGGATTTTCTGACAGTTCTGGAGACTAAGTAGTCCAAGGTCAAGGCACCCTTGAGAGTCAAGCAGGCTCTGTTGCCAAGGCAACCACTTCTGCCACGGGATAGGAATTCTGTGTTCCTACTGAAGGATGCCAAGGGCAAAGGGGAAGAAGGCTACATGGAACTCTAATCCCCATCACTAAATTATAGCTCTCACATCTTAAGCACCTCAAAGACCTCACCTCTTAACATACTGACAACACGTGAATCTGCAGGTGGGTGGCACTTTGAAATCACAATGCTCTGTTTACACCTTCTCTTTCTTCATTTTCCACCCATAGGATGGCCCTGTTACCTCCAGCATGCTCTTTCCTCTGGTTTTATACATACTTGAGCCTTTATCATTTTGAAATAAAATAAAAGCTGGAGCCCAGCCTGGGCAATTTATCAACTTAATAAAACCCTGTCTCAAAAGAAAATTTAAAAAGTGATATAGCTCAATGGAAAGGGCTTGGGTTTACTCCCCAATAACACACACACACACACACACACACACACACACACACACACACACACTTGCACATACCCACAATTAGGGGGAAAGGTTCTCCAAAGGAAAGAGTTTATAGTATTGTATTTGAAACTGAACAGGGAGTTTGCAAATCCCAGACATGCATGCCATAATAAACCACAGAGACATCGTAGACAGACCCAGAGAGGCAAAGGATACCAGAGTTTTTAAAGGCAAAATAAAGAGGATTACATAAGTGGTTTTGAATCAATCACCCTTGGCTACAAGGATCAATAACAAGGGCAGTACTTGTCTGAGTCTGAGCAGACAGTTGCTTATCAGGCGTCCTCCTAGAAGTATTCTTTCTGTCCTTGCAGAATTTCATGTCCTGAAGTGGAATCTGTGCAAGGTTGTGGTTTTTCAGAGTCCTCAAAATATATGTTTGTTTTGTAATCATCGTCCAGTGGCATGAAAGCCCCCTTCTTTAATGACCTCCTGGCTCCATCTGGTTTGGTTTTGATGTCAGTGACACCATTTTGGTACAGAAAATATTCACAATATGGAAGAAGTAATGTGTGTGTGTGTGTGTGTGTGTGTCCTGGTGAGCCTAACAGCATTTCTGCTTTTGCCTGCACAAGAAGGCCATTAGGTGATACCTTTTTTTATTATCAGGAATTCAGCACCTACATGAAGAACTCTTGGCTCCCACCAAAGCACTCCAAATGGCCTCCCCAAGCTGTGCTTGATGTGAGTGCCCCTGCCATCCTAAGGAAAGCCTAGCACACCCCTCCCCTACCGCATCTTGCTCACAAGCAGTTGATTGAGTAGCTGTCTCTTTCAGCACAAGCCCTCCAGTTAATCACCATCTGTTCTACAAGTTTTTTCAACTTACTTAAAATCCCTGTAGGCCTTGGTTTTTAATCCCTGCTTCAAAGGTACTGTGTTAAATCCCCAGGATCCTGAAAGGAAGAAGGGAGGGAGGGAAGAAAGGAGAGAAAGGGATTTGGCTTTTCTATCTCTGAATTGGGAGACCATCATGAACTGTGTCCATCACAAAATGGTTGCTGAAATCAACCATAAACCACTGTGTGTACTGGGAAAATAAGCTTTATTTCTGGGACACCTAAGAAGGACTTACACTTAAAGTTTTCCAGTGCCTAAAGGTTCTGCTTCCCTTAAAAATATAGTTCATTTTATATTTTATTGCAATTAAGCTAAAAGAGTTACAGTGTTGTGCCCAAGTTGCAAGGTCCCCAAAGACCTCCAAGGAGTTGAGTCCGATGTAAATGCACAAGGAGTTTATTGCAAACTCGAGCCAGGACCCTCGTACTTCACCGACCAAGTGGATCAGACACAAGAGCCCCCTCCTACTATCAAAGCATGATTATATAGGGTTACGGTGGCTTGAAATTCTTCCTCTCCTATTGGTACTTATTACTATGACTTACTTTTATTGGATGTTGCTGGGGCACTTGCAACAGAGGGGAGATAATTATAACAAGATGGGGAGGGGGCTAATTCAGAGAAAGATCAGTGTATCCTTTTCTACAGAAAACATCTTGAGTAGGAACTTTCCACCTCTTGAGTAGGTACTTTCCACAATGCACATCCTGTGTGGTTAAACAGTTAGGCAATAAAAATCCCCTCTGTACTTGGCAAAGCATGCTGTTTCTTGTTCAACTTATCTCTAACTTATCCTATTTTGCAAGCTTAAGCAACTATTGGGGAGGGAGTAGATTGAACAAAGGAACAGAAGATCAGGAAGGTTTACACAAAATGGATTTTCTTTTTGCTCTCCACTCAGAAAACCCGGCCTCTACATTCTGGGCAAAGGGCAAAGAAGGAACCCACCTTGATCATAAAATTCGGTTCCCACATTCCCCCCTTCTCAAGGACCTCAGGGACCTAATCATGGGAATTAGGGCGTCGTCCTCGTTAAGCTGTTTCCTGCTGAAAGGGGGCATCACAAGACCTAAAACCAAAGAAGGGGTCCCCTTGGTCTTCAGATTTCCAAGGTCAGGGTTTAACCAGAGTTTGGTTTCGTTTATGCCAATAATAATTTTGTTGTGCCTCAAGCTCTTCTTCTACTTTACATCTGGCACTCTTCAGGAGTTCTCGCACAACCAATTCTTTGAAGCATCTAGGAGAGGTAAGAGGAACATACCTAGTAGATGGACAGCACTTCCAATGTTTATCAGCTCTTAAATACTTTGGTCTTATGTCCCGTAAGAATTCTGTGTAAAGACTTAGAACCCTTGGACCTAAGGGACATAACTAATGATTCCAGGAATATTATAATCCAATATAATCGATAGGGGTCATTTTGATAGGCAACAGTGTCATGGCAGAGATGAGAAATAAATCTGGATGCTGCATCTTTGGGTGCACTGGGACAGTGGGAAAATGACAGAATAGATGCACCAAATAATCTATGGCTAAGGTAAGGGGAAACCAATGACAGTAGAGTCCCCCTATCATCCAATCATGTTCATCCATATTTATTGTGAAATTCATCACCATTCTATGTTTTGGACAATATCCAGATAACAATGCCATATCTTTTACGCAGGTGGAAGTATCAACTGCTGAACATTGCACTCGAGTGGCACAATAAAGGCAAACCTTTTTAGGATACAGGATCACAAGCCATTCCATTGTAGTTGGGGGGATCCAATTTTTCCCAATGCTTTCGAAGAATTGCGTGTTTAAAGTACTCATGTTCAAAGCACATCCTGCCCTTAAAGATAGAGAGGGAATTAGGAAACGAAGTTTCCTAATATTTCTTGGATGCCAGAGATTTCTTCATCTTCAGGAGGGGGCTGATATTGCTGTCTTAATATCATCAGTTGCACGGGAGTTATTCTCTGCTTGACAAAGGCAATCAATTTATTGATTATACAAGATCCTATTATGAGTTGCCATAGAATCTTTGATTACCCCAGAGTGGTCGACATAATAACAACATTCCTCTCCTAGGGCGGCACAGACCCCTCCTTGTTGTTGAAACACCAGGTCCATACCTCTCTTGAGCTGTAAAGTCACTTCTGCAAGACAGCTTAAGGATTCTTGAAGTTTTGTTATAGACAATTCAATTCTTTCAATATCCTGATCAATCGCCATTCTGAGCTGGTTATATTGATATTGTTGTATGGGCTATGGCAGCAACCCCAGTTCCTGCCCCTATAAGCCCCATCCCTAATAGTACAGTTAAAGTTATGGCGGAGACTGGTTCCCTTTTTTCTCTACAATTTTTGTATTACCAACGATCTAGAAAGTTTTCATAATCATGATAAATTATTCTGGGCATCAGATGTACAGGACACAATAATCATTGGTCTGATGCAGAACTTGCTGATGCACACAAGGAGTTAACCCTGTAGAGCAAGCCCACCATCCATTATTACGGGGGACATAATAAGAGGTGTTATTAACAGAATGAGTTTGATTACAAAGGTGTTGGTGGGAGGTTGGTATGTTGCCCAAGCAGGTGCCTGTTTATATTACTGACATCAGTGTGAGTTGGCCTCTTCCTCCTTGTCCCCATCTATACTGGGCGTGGCTGTCAGACACATTAAAATCTCCTACAAAGGCTATTCCTTCATAATAAGGGGCATAATATCATAACATAGCCAACATTTTTGAGTGATACTAGGTTGGGTCTCATTAAGTATGTTGAAGGCTTGTTGCATTACATCTAAAAGTGGCTCGCGTGGCCCTTCTGGGGTATAGCCCGGGGTGTGACTTTCTTCGTGGCATTGGGTTTTTTCATGGGGACCCTGGGGAGTGTGGGTCTCTTTTTGAGAGTATGGGTTAGAACCTTATTAGGACCTACAGCAAGTTGAGGTTTTGCTTGTTTTACTGATTGCCTTATATTGAAGAGGAGCCCCTGATCATAACCAGTTTGATAAAGGCATAAGCCCCAATAGGAGCCAGTGGCCCATCCTGTAAATTTCTTGCCCCATCGGTAAATGTGACCCGAAGGGGATTGCATAAAAATGTTGTACACAGCCCTCCTGTTCCAGTCTGGGGGCCCATCCCACTGTTATCACATCATCTTTTATTGAGGGGGGGGTCCAAGAAATTGTTCCAGTTGACTCATGGCCCCAATTTTTGCAATAGAAATGTTCACCTCCCCCACAATTAGATACCCTGGTCCATGTTCTTCTCCCTCCTGGGCACACATAAAAGGATAAAGTGGTTAATTCAACTCTATTGACCTGGTGAGCGCAACCTGGCCCCTTAGTTCTGGGAAGCTGACTAGTACATCTCAAGAGATGGGGTGCTTTGCCCGGTGTATTACAATTTGGGTTATCTGCCTCTTCTACAATGTCCCAGTTTCCCAGGGCCAGAGTGCACAAATCAAATTCAATGTCAGGCTACCAAGTATTTGGGGTGCCACTCTTGAAGTGGAGTTCACTATCTTTCCTGTTGATGTATTAGTAATTAGCCAGGTAAGATTGAAGGGTTCTTGTGGGCTAGGCCAGGAGCCAGCCAACATCATTATTATTGTCATCCAGACCCAGAGGGCCATCATCTTGATCATTAAATCTTAATCTATACACAAGATAATACAGCGAATAATCCAATGATTATATAATATACTAAAGCCAAACAAACTTTAGAAGATAAAGTAAAATCAGAAGGGGTGCAAAAGCCAAACCAATACCTGGCACAAATCCTACCAGAAAAATAAGGCAGAGACAGAAAACATCTACAAAGTTTCCTGTGCTGAAGGCAGCACAGTGGCCCATATCAGGGCAATCCTAAACTCTTTTGGTTATTATTAACTGTAGAGGACTATCAGGATCCTTGGCTATTTTCCAACGTTCTGGAGACAGCAGAGATGATTCAGATGGGCTGTCTCTCTTCACATGGGTGTGATGGATCCAAGTGGTGATCCCATCTACTTTAACTGCTGTGGAAGTGGATAACAAAACAACATAAGGGCCTTTCCAATGTGGTTCCAGGATATTCCAATTCCGCCTTTTCAGGTGTGGGGCTCTATGTCCCCACTCAGACTCAAATGTAGGGCTCTCCATCCCTACTCAGAGAGGTCTGGAATGTCTTTCAAGACCACAGCCCATTAGGCACCGTATAACGCATCCATCACGACACTGCTCAGCATCGATTTCCTCGCGAGATCAGAGATAAAGAGAAAAAAAAAGAAGACAAAATCACACTTACATTTACATAAACTGCCAGCCAATCTCCTCCGGACTGAGTCCTGGGGGCTTTGGGGATCCCGGACGAGCCCCCAAATGTTGTGCTCAAGTCACGAAGTCCCCAAAGACCACCAAGGAATTGAGCCCAATATAAATGCACAAGGAGTTTATTGCAAGCTCGAGCCAGGACCCTCATACTTCACTGACCAAGCGGATCAGAAACAAGAGCCCCCTCCTACTATCAAAGCATGATTATATAGGGTTAGGGTGGCTTGAAATTCTTCCTCTCCTATTGGTACTTATTGCTATGACTTACTTTTATTGGATATTGCTGGGGTACTTGCAACAGAGGGGAGATAATTATAACAAGCTGGGGAGAAATTCAGAGAAAGACCGTATATCCTTTTCTACAGAAAATATCTTGAGTAGGTACTTTCCACAATGCACATCCTGTGTGGTTAAACAGTTAGGCAATAAAAATCCCCTCTGTACTTGGCAAAGCATGTAGTTTCTCTTGTTCAACTTATTTCTAACTTATCCTATTTTGGAAATTTAAGCAACTATTGGGGAGGGGGTAGATTGAACAAAGGAACAGAAAGAAGATCAGGAAGGTTTATATACAAAATGGATTTTCTTTTGCTCTCCGCTCAGAAAACCCAGCCTCTACATTCTGGGCAAAGGGCAAAGAAGGAACCCACCCTGATCATAAAATTCAGTTCCCACAACAGCAAGTCTAATTTTTTGAAGGGGATTTAGAACTTAGCTTCACATATTTCTGTCATTTTATAATACTGTTTCTGATATTCTGTGGCAAAATCAAACAGTAGGTTGCATAATTAATTTTTAGTTTTATTTAATTAGTATATATGTGTAGTACATAATGTTCACATTCCTTGTGGGAAGTTGGTACATGTACATAACACATCCCCACTGGGGATCAAACACCCGACCTTGCACTTGCAAAGCAGGTGCAGCTCCACTGAGCAAAACCCTCAGCCCCTAATTCCTTTTTTCATACCTTTCCTTTCCTTCCCTCCTCTGTCCACCCATTTCTGTATCCTCTTGCTTTTTAGCTTATTTTTTGTTAGTTTGTTTGTTTTTGTTTTATTTTACCCAGGTCCAAACTGAGGACCTTGTGCTTGTGAGGCAATCAGCAGCACCACTGCACTAAATTCCCAGCCCTTGTTTGGATTTATTTGGGGTCTTTTGTTTTGGTTTTGTTTTTGTACAGGGGATCAAACTCAGAACCTTGTGCTTGCAAGGAAGGCATGGTGTCACTAGCTAAATCAGTAGCCCTATTTTGTTTTCATAAATGTAAATTTTCAAAATAAAAATTACAGGGCTGGAGATTTAGCTCAGTGGCACTGTGCCTGCCATGCAAACACAAGGTCCTGAGTTAGATCCCCAGAGTCCCCACCTAAAAAAATATATAAAAATTAAAATTAAAATTACAAAGAGTGGAGATATGATTCAATGATAGAAAATTTTGCTAGCATGCTCAAGGCCCTGGTTTCAAGTTTTAGTACAAAGAGAAAAAAATGTTACCAGAATTATACCTTAATCCCATACTCTAAATTTACTGCTGTAAATTTCCTATAGGCTGGATGTGGTGGTATATGCCTAGCAGGAGGATCGCTGCAAGTTTGAGACCAGCCTGGGTGACATAATTGGTTCAAGGCCAGCCTGAACTACATAGCAAGACCCTGTCTCAAAACAAACAAACAAACAAAAAAACCCAAAAACTACAAAAACAAAAAAGATAAATATAAAGACAAGGTAGCATAATAACAAGATACAGCCAAGCATAATTAAACCAGTGAGACTTTTTCTTAACAATTACAAATAACTATAAAAACAGGAAACAGTGATCAAAAAAGTCATGTACTTGACACCAACAATCTAACATTCTTTTATTATATTTCAATAATAATGAAGACCATATTTTTAGTACTAAAATGAAGAATACCATAACTATAAATTATCCTTTCTCTCTTCCAGCTTTTCATGAACTAGTTATACCAACAAGTGAAGAAATGCTGATATCTGCCATCTCCATTTTCTTTAACTTCTCTATGCTATAGGGTGACTTTATTTGGTATGTAATTTCACGTGACATCATATATCAAAATCAGTTCCAGATGGAGTGAAAAAAAATGCTGTGTAGAATGTTTTATAAAGAAGAGTAATTTCAAAGGTTTAGCTTTAATGCATGAAAAGATCAAGAGTAAAATATAAACTATAGAAATAGATCCAAATGCAGATGAGAAGTTACTAGAGGATAAAGGCAATATATCAAAAAGTAGGGGAAATTGATTTGTTATAAATGGTGTTGGGACCCTGGGAAGCCATCTGGAAAGATATTAACTTGGTTCTCTGCTTTATTCCTTTTGCAAAAATAATCTTCACATGTGTCTCAAAATGGAAATGTTGAAACCTTAAAAATAACAAAAATTACCCACATTTTTATATTAATGTGGGATCTTTTTATGTTCATTTGTATTTGGTTTATGTTTGCAAAATAGTTTACATTCATCATGGTAAATTAGTACATATATAAATCATATCTTGACGATGTTTTATCTTTTCTCCACTTACTTCACCCTCTCCTCTTTCCCTAACCACATTCTGTACCTCAAGAAAGTCTGCCACTCTGTTTCTTGCCATCTTTCCTTTATTTTACTATTTAATTTATTTCTAATTTGGATTTTTCATATAAAAGAAACCATGTGGAATTTAATTTTCCATGTCCTGCAAATGACATGAATTCCTTCTTCTTTGTGGCTGAGTAAAATTCCATTGGTATATATGCTATATTTTCTTTATCCACTTTTCCACTGATGGCCCTCTAGGCTGTACCCAGAGCTTATTGTGAATTGTGCTGCTATAAACATGAATATGCATGTATCCCTCTAATATTTGTCCTGGGAAATAACTCCCAACCTGTTAGATGTCAGATGTGCTGAATTCATGTTTCCTGATAATTTACAATGGACTTGAGGACAAAGGAAATTAAGAGTAGGAAAGGTTTGTTGACAGAAAGCTTTAGAGAAACAGGAAGTGGAAGTGGGTTGCTACCAAAACACCTTTTTCAAGTGTTGTTTTCCTCTGCGAGCCCGCTCACAGAACAGGTTGGTGGGGGGGGGCTCAGAATGGGAGGGCAAGGCGCAGATTCACCTCGCAAACTCCCAGGAGGTTTCTGGAGTGCTTCCGCTTTATTCAGCCAAAGCACAGGCTTATATAGAGTAAAGTGGGTGGGTGGGGGGGGGGTGAAGCCAGGGGGGCGCTATTGGATAGGGTAAGGCAGGGGTGGAACCAGGGTGGAGTTTGGATATTTGGCACATCCCTATTGGCCACACGTTAGTTTTAGGATTGTATGCTTTAGGGTCTGAGGAGAATAGAGTCAGGACTTTAGAGGTTTTTGAGAGGAACAATTTATCAGTCTAAGGTCAGGTCTCTACACACCCCAGGGGGAGGATTTTTCCAGCCCTAACAGGCCTGGAGTTTTCTCAGGAGAGATGGGTGTGGTGCTCCTGACTCAGCCAGACTTAACCTGATCCTCAGTTCCCCCTTTTGTCTTTGACTCCAGAGCCTCAGCCAAAAGGATCACATTTTTATGATTTTGTTACTGGCATGTCTGATCTTTAAAATAAAGAACAGTAACAATATGCCAAACAAGGTTAATATATATGGGGATCCCAATATTGATCCATGTATCCAACTACTCAGATTACTCCATCCAGCCTGAATTTTTGACCAAATGGTATCCCACACATTTAAAGTTATAACATCTAACGCCTGGGTATTAATTCCTCCCAAACCAAGTTTAATTGGATTTGTAAATTGAGTACGGCTGCGTGGACATCTTGAAATAGCAAGGCAGTCTTTTTGAAGGCTTGGGTGATGTTTTTTGTTAGCTGGTTGACCGCTGCTGCTGTCGCCACTTGATTTTGTGAGGTGACTGTTGCTGTTGTGGCGGAAATAGCTGCCACCATGGAAATGATGACAGCAGTAAGGGTGAAATTTTCAAAATCTTTCTGCGGGGATGAAACACAAGATTAAAGAGAGGATCTGAATTTTGTCATTCCATATGGAGCTCAACAGGGACCCAAACGGCAGGGGTGTTCTAGCAAAATATAAGCTCCAAGTTTCTGAATGATTAAACAAACAAGGATCGATAATAGGGGTAAAATGAACATGGAAGGGGAAGGCAGAACAAGATAGAGATAGGGGGGGTCACGTACTTGCGGATTTGTCCAGGACAAAGTAGAGACTGAAGGCTCTGTGCCAAGAAGGCTATTCCCGGGCGCGCAGCAGCCCACCCCCACCCCAACTCAGTGCATTGATGCAGCCGCACGCCGGCTGCGCAGCCTCCATCTCGCCAGCCTGGACCCTGCGCTTGCAACGCTCTCGGCCCGCTGGGGCCTAACTCCCTGGGGACTGGGGCCCGCAAGCAGCCGGGGAGACAGGATCCACAGTGGGAGGCAGGGACAGTGGAGGCCGGGGTAGACAAAAGGACCTTCGGCCACCGTGAAGCTATCGACTCAGCTGCCGACCAGGCTCTCCTCCCAGCTCAGCAGGCCCCAGTGCCCCGAAGCTGCAGGTCTTTCTCTCTGAAACTTTTCCAGAGCTCTCAGCTGCGCTGGACTGGGCTTTCGAGGAGGAGGCTGGGCGGCCTGGAGGCCCAGGACCCCAAAGCCACGCTAAGTCCCAATCAAAGGATTGTTTCTCTTCATCCAACAAGTACGATGGCGGCACACAGGGTGGAGGCTGCCATCTTGGACTGGAAAAGGTAGGCTCTTCCGGATGACCATTATTCCAGTAAGGCGGGGGGTTTAGCAGGGGCACTTCATCGACAGGAAGTGAGAGACCAGTGGACGGGGCTGACACCTTTGGGGAAGAAGAAAGCGGAAGAGACAGCCCACCCACGCCATCTTTTTTAAGAGGCTTTTGTCTGCCATCTTTAGAGTGCTCAGGGAGCCCTACACTCGCCTGAGTTTGGGCTGGAAACACCTCAGATGCCTTTACAGCATGATGACCATTTACTAAGGTGGCCTGTACCGGCAGTTCTTGACTCATGCCATTACCCATGTTGGGATCCTTGCCCAAAACTTCAATATTTACCCAGTATACTTGAGTCTCCTGTTCGGGGGCCAATTGTTGTTTTCGTCCAGTGAGCCCGCTCATGGAATTCAAGGATATTTTATACAACTAAATCACATGTTGGGTAGCTTTGAGTCTAACTATAGTTGCTTAGCTAATATCCACCTAATAGGATATCAAGGGATATAGCAATGATATATCAGCAACCATCAGTAACCTTGAGCTTATCTATAATTTCTAACAAAAAGAACAACGATCTTCTGGAAAGGAAATATGATCAGGCTGTTCTAGTCACCCACCTGTGCATCTGATGCATAGCTAGGTTGATGTTCCCAATTGGTGATAATTACAGTGTAATATCAAGCTGCAGTTTATCTTGAGGTCCCCACCCCACCCCACCCCCATCCTCTCTGTACTGGAATCTAACTCACTTGCCAGGCCAGGCACAGCACCACTGAGCTACATACCCTGTCCTAGGCCTAGCTCTCTAAATTTTCCTACAGCCACAACTTTGATTTGTTTCATTTCTGTAGTTTTCCTTTGAGAGCTCAATCCTTCTCTGACTGCCTATTAATTTCTAACTTAACTATCTATAATAGTATTATGATTTTAATTATTTTGAGATATACCCAAGAGAGGTATAGCTGGATCAAATGGAATTGATTTTAGTTTTCTGAGGAATCACTTTACTGATTTCCATAGTAGTTGTTTTAGTTAACATTCCCACCAACATGTGGAGGGTTCTTTTACCCCCACGTCCTGCCTATTGTTTGTTGTTTTATGAGTTTTGTTTTGTTTTTTGTTTGTTTGTTTGCGGGGTTTTTTTGTACCTTGTATTGAACTCAGGTCCTTGAGCTTGCGAGGTAGGCGGTGGAACCTCTGAGCTAAGTCCCTGTCCATATGTGTTCTTTTTTTTTATATGTTTTTTTTCATTGAGTTTATTGGTACTTTTTAGGTATACAGTACAGTTACATTCATCATTTGGATCCTGTACCTTTACATGACAGGTCTTGGTTCTCATTTTTTTCTTCACACCCTGCCCGCTCTTCACCCCCTCCACCCTCCCCTATTTACAAAGACTTTGTTTCCATTTTTTCATTTTCTCATAATTTTTCTTTTCCCTTATTTCCTTTCTCCTACCCTTCCCACTTCCCCTACACCTTTAGCCCTTTTCTTCTATTTCACATTATGAGTTATACAATTTGGATCTTATTTCCACTTTTAGTTTTTCACACCAGAGAAGCTATTCTGTATTTACACATGTGTTTTAATGTGTTCTTGATGATTGCCATTCTCACTGGGTTAAGCTAGAATCTGAGTTATTTTCATTTACATTTCCCTAATTGCTAAAGCTGATTGACATGTTTCATGTTCTTATTAGTCATTTGTTCTTCTATTAAGAAGTATCTATTCAGTTCAATAGTCCATACTTTAATTGAATTGATTGTTTAGGGGGATTTAATTTTTTAGTTCTTTATATAGTTTAATTATAAGTCCTCTATTAGAAAAGGAGCTGACAAAAAAAATTTCCCGTTCTGTAGGTTGTCTCTTTATTCTGTTGATTTTTTTTCTGTGCTGTGCAGAAGCTTTTTAATTTGATGTAATCCCTTTTGTTGACTAGAGGTTATTTCTTGTGCTATTGCAATTCTGTTCAGAAGGTCCCTGCCTAAGCCTATGGCTTCAAATGTTTCCCCTCTGTTACCTTCCAGCAGTTTCAATGTTTCTGTTTCTATTTTGTATTTATTTGTTTTTTTGGTTTTTTTGGTTTTTTTTTTTACTAGAACCATAACAAGCCTGTATTATGGGGAGAGTCTGCCTGGCTTTCTCCAAACAAAGGAAGAAAAAGCCAATGTTTCTGTGTTTAGATCTAGGTCTCTGATACATTTTGATTTGATTTTAGTACAGAGTGAGAGATATAGGTATAGTTTCATTCCTTTGCTTAAAACATATGCTGGAGAAAAACTGTCCTGTTAACAAGTGATGCTGGGAAAACTGGTTAATATCTCATTTTTCTAATAATCATTAGCACATGTTAATGTACAGACTATTGTGTTTGACTATGGTATTTCTGTACATGCGTATATACAGTACTGTGCTTTCCTCACATCTGCCTTTCCTATCTTCTCTTTCTTCTCCCTCTCCCCTCTCCCAGATTATATCTCAGGTTTCCAGACTCTTCCCCAGCCATCCCTCTTCTTTCAGATCACATTTTGTTTTTCAGTTTGCACATCTGAATGAAAACATGCAATAATTTTTTCTGTGTCCATTTTATTTCATTTGACATGATGACCTCCGCTTTCATCCATTTTTCTGCAAGTGGCAGGATTTCATTTTCTCTGTAACTGAATAAATTTCCACTGTGTATATATACCAAATTTTTGTTTATTCATTCATTGTGAGGAACACTGAGGCTGAATCCATAACTTGGCTGTTGTGAATAGTGTCATAATAAACTTGGGTATGTGGTTATCTCTTTCATTTGCTGGCTTTGATTCCTCCGGGCATAACTCAAGCATATGGGAGTTCTAATTTTAGTTTTTAAGGAAGCACCATCCTAATTTCCATAGTGGCTGTTCTAGGGCTGCAGATTTGCTTCCATTGCCTGCCTTGCAAGCACAGGGGTCTAAGTTTGATCCCCAGTACTACAAAAAAAAAAAAAAATCAAATCATGGTGTCTGTCCTAATTTATATTCTGAATAACAGTGAGTAAGGGGTTCTTTTCCCCCACACCTTCACCAACATTTCTTATTTATTCTTTTGTTAATAATTGCCATTCTGGGCTGGGGATTTAGCTCAGTGGTTCTGCCACCTGCCTTGCAAGTGCAAGAGCCCAAGTTCAATCCCTGATACCAAAAAAAAAAAGTAACAATAATTGCCATTCTGCAGGGCCAGGGATTTAGCCCAGTGGTTCCACTGCCTGCCTTGCAAGCATAAGGTCTCAAGTTTAATCCCTGGTACCAAAAAATAATAATAATAACAATAATAATAATTGCCATTCTGACTGAGATGACACGGAACCTCAGTGAGATTTTAATTTGCATATCTCGATGGCTAAAGATCTTGAGCATTTTGCCATATATTTATTTCCATTTGCTCTTCTCACAAGTCTCTGTTCAGATTGTTTGCCCACTTACTGGACTACTTATTCTTTTGGTGTTACATTTTTTGAGTTCTTTATATATTCTGGATACTAGCTCTCTAGCTCTCTCAGATGAATAGCTGGCAAATGTTTTATTACATTCTCTAGGTAAATGAATATCTGACAAAGATTTTCTTACATTCTCTAGGTTGTCTCTTCACTCTGTTCATTGTTTCCTTGGGTGCAGAAACTTTTTATTTGATATAGTCCCATTTGTCAAGTCTTGCTTCCATTTTCTGAGTTATTGGAACCTTGTTTGGGAAATCATTGCCTGTGCCAATATTTTGAAGTGTTTCTACTTTTTTTTTTTCCAGAAATGTTTTCAAAGTTTCAGGTCTTACATTAAGGTCTTTGATCTCTTTTAAGTTGATTTTTGTAAAGGATGAGACATATGGATCCAGTTTTAGTCTCCTGCACATGGATGTCTAGTTTTCCCAGCACCATTTGTTGAAGATGCTGTCTTCTCCAATGTATGTTTTTGGCTCCTTTGTTGATACTCAGATGGAGATTGCTATATGGGTTTATTTCTGGGTCCTCTATTCTATTCCATTAATCTATCCATTTTATAGTAGCACCATGCTTTTTGTTACTATGAATCTGTAATATAATTTGAAGTCAGGCGTAATGGTAACTCCAGCATTGCTCTTTTTGCTTAGGATTGCTTTGGCTATTGGGGAAACTTTTGTGATTCCACATGAACTTTATGTTTTTTTGTTTTTTTGGTTTTTGTTTTGTTTTGTTGTTTTTTTGCTAGTTCTGTGAAGAATGGCATCAGTATTTTGCTGGTGATTGTGTTGAATCTGTGGAACCTTTTTATAGTATGATTATTTTAACAGTATTTATTCTGGCTGGGGATTTAGCTCATTGGCACTGCGCCTACCTTGCAAGAGCAAGTTCAATCCCCAATACAAAAAAAAAACAGATAGATAGATAGATAGGGATATATTCTGCTTATCTGTGAACATTCTGTGAACATAGGAGGTCTCTCCACTTTCATATATCTTTTTCAATTTCTTTCTTCAGTGTTTTGCACTTCTAGCCTCCTCAGCTAGATTTATTCCAGGTATTTTGTTTTTAGGGATATTGTGAATGGTATAGTCTTCCTGATTCCTTTCTCAGCAATTTCACTTTTGATTATAGAAAAGCAACTGCTTTTTCTTTTTGTATGTTGCTTTTGTATCCTGCTACTTTGCTGAATTTTTAAAACCCATTTTAAGAGTCTTTGGTGGAATCTTTACAGTTTTATAAGAATAGAATCATATCATCTACAAATGGGAATAAATCAACTTTTTGCTTTCCCATCTGTATCCTTTATAATTTCTTTGTCATGCCTGATTGCTTTGGCTAAAATTTCAAGTACTGCACTGAGTAGAAATGATGAGAATAGACAGCCTCTCCTGGTTTTGTCTTTGATTTTAGAGCAGATACTCTCAGTTTTTCCCCACTTGGTACAATGTTGGCTACTGATTTGTCCTGTATAGCCTTTGTTATGTTGAGGTAAGATCCTGTAAGATCCTAGATCTTGTATGATTAGTTTGTTTAAGGTTTTTATCATAAATGATATTGAATTTTATCAAAGGATTTTTCTGCTTCTATTGAAATGATCATGTGATTTTTAAATGATTGTACTTATGTGCTGTATTATGCTTATTGATTTGTGTATGTTCAATTGTCTCTGCACCCTTGAAAGAAAACCAGCTAGATCAAAATGTATGATCATTTTATTGCTTGATTTGATTTGTTAGTATTTTATTGAGGATTTTTGCATCTATGTTCGTGAAGGGTATTGGCCTATAGTTTTCTTTTTCTAGTTGTGTCTTTGTCAGATTTTGGTAATGGTAATAACTGGCTGCTTAGAATAAGTTTGAAAGTATTCCTCCCTTTCCATTTTGTGAAAAGTTCTTCTTTAAAAGTTTAATTGTCAAGCATGGTGGTGCATGCCTGTAATACCAGCACTTAGCGGGCTAAGGTAGGCGTTCAAAGCCAACCTGGGTTACATAATGAGTTCAAGACCAGACTGAACTACATAGAGAGAACTTGTCACAAAAAAAGAGAACAGGAATAATAATACTTTTTAAATTAAATAAAAGATAAAGTTTGATAAAATTCAGCAGTGGATCTGTCTGGTCTTGGGCTTCTCTTTGTTGGAGACTTTTATTACTGTTTCAATTTCATTGCTTGTTAATTGATTTATTTAGGTATTTTTATATCTTCTTGGTTCAGTTTTGGTAGGTTTTGTATGTCTAGAAATTCATCCATTTCTTCTAGATTTTCCAATTTATTAGCACACAGCCTTTCAAAATATTCTCTAGTGATCCTATGGATTTCAACAGTATATGTCATAATATCTGCTTTTTAACCTCTAATTTTATTTATGTTGGTCTTCTCTTTCTTTTGGTTAGTGTGACTTAGAGTTTATCAGTTTTGTTTATCTTTACAGAAAACCAATTCTTGCTTCATTGGCCCTTTATATTGTTCTTTTAGTCTCTTTCCATTTGTTTCTGCTCTGATCTTTTGATTGCTTTTCTTATACTGGTTTTGGGTTTAGTCTATTCTTGTTTTTCTAAGACCTTCAGATGCATTTCCAAGTTATTTATTTGAGAGTTCTCTTTTTTTTCAATGTAGGCACTCAGACCTATAAACTTTCCCTTCAGTTCTGCTTTCACTTACCTTCAATTTACCTGTGTTTGTATAGTTCTGTACTTTCCCTTACTGTTGCTTTTGAGTTTTATTTTATTATAGCCAATAAGTTGTAAGAAAATGTTTTAATTTGTTTATATTTGTTAAGACTTGCTTTATGGCCTAATATATCATCTGTTCACAGAAAAGTTCTATGTGCTGATAAAAAGAATGTGTATTCTGCTCTCAGATGGGAAATTCCATAAATGTCTGTTAAATCCATTTGATCTATAGTCTAATTTAATTCTAATGTTTCTTTGTTGATTTTTTGTCTGGATGATCTATCTATTGGTGAGAATGGGGCATTGAAGTCAGCCATTATTATTATATTGGGGCCTATATCTCCCTTTATGTCCTGTAGAATTTGTTTTATAAAATTGGGTGCTCCAAAAATCAGTTCATATATATTTACAATTGTTATATCTTTTTTATGGAGTATTTCTTTTATCAATATGTAATGACTTTGTCTCTTTTGGACAATTTTGGCTCAAAGTCCGAAATAAAACCCAAAATTAATCTAAACAATATTATTTATTAGCAAAGTGCTAAGTTTTTAAATATAGACACTATTAATAAAAAATTGCTTTGACCCAGCAATTCCAATTGTGAAAATTTAACAGTTGATACTCTTTCATATGTGTAAAGATATATTTATAAAACTGTACACTGCAGCAGTATGTGTAATACAGTGGACTAAAGATATAGTTCACATCCTGAGATATTTAGTGAAAAACTGTGTAGTTATTTTTAAAAATGATCTAGTAATCTAGAAAGAGATCCTAGAAACATCTTTAAGAACAAAAAGAAGCAAGAGATTTATATTAAGCCATCATTATTTAAAGCCTATATATGTGGGTATGCATAGAAATTCTGAAAAGAATATTTTAGACCCATTTTTGTTTCCAGAAGTCTGAAGTACTATTTGATGGAGTTTTGGATTATTCTGTATTTGTTTAGGTTTTTCTTTTCTTTTTTTTTTTTTATTTTCTTTCTTTCTCTGTTTGCTTATATTTTTTCTGTTTTGTTTTAAGTACTGGAAATTAAACCCAGGATCTCTGCACTGAACTATATCCCCAGGATTTTTTAATTTTTAATTTTTGGACAGGATCTCTCTGTTGCCAAATCGGGACTCCAACTTGCCATCTTTTTGCATCAGCCTCCCAGAGTGATGGGATTACAGGCATGTACCACCATGCCTGGCTTTTTTGGTGATTCTTAATGGATATGTAATATATGTGTGTGATTATTTTTAATTATGTAAAATATTAATTAGTACTTACCAAATTTATAAAGTTACAAAAACAATCAGGAAGGAAAATATCAATCAATTTGACAACATAATATTAAAATATCTATTCGCTCAGACCTGGTGGTGCACAGTTGTAATTCCAGCACTTGGAAGGTAAAGTAGGAAGATCACCACAAGTTCAAGGCCGGGTGACGCTATATAGTAAGGTCAAGGCCAGCCTGGAATGCATGCAAGATCCTGTCTCCAGAAAAAAAAACCAGGCCAGGTTTAGCTTAGTGGTGCTGCCACCTGCCTTGCAAACACAAGGTCCTGAGTTTGATCCCCTGTACAAAATAAAACAAAAAACTACATGGTAAAATACAAAAAATGAACTACACACAGAGAAAAGCATACATAAGAAATGGGACAAAAATAGGATGTACTTGTATTACAGTCTTTTTTCTTTTTTTTAGGGTGTACTTGTAGTTCAGGGGTAGAGCATTTACTTAGTATATATGTGCAAGGCCCTGGGTTCAATGAACAAATACCAAACAAACAAACAAACAAAAAGAACTCTTTACATCTTACCCATATCATTAGCTGAAATAAATCAACATGACCAAAAGCAAGAATAGATAAATAATAGATAAAAGTTCAGAAGACTTAAACAGTTCACCAAAGTATCTTGACATTTTCTTTCGGAATGTGAAGCATAGTTTTAATCCTACGTTATTGTGTGGCATTGTTTAATGTCTGTCTCCCTCATAAACCCATCAGCTCAGTGAGAACAGAAGCAGTGGCGTTTTGTTCGCCTAGGCTCACTCCTGCACACTTTGAGGAAGGGATCCTGGTGCCAGATGAGTGAGATGGATATCAGTTTACTAGTGCATTTAAGTACATTTTGGGGAAGGAGGACACCACCCCATAGTGTCTCATTCAGGGACGGAGTGAACAGGCAGAGGCCAGGAAAGGCAGCCTGTGGTTTCAACAGTGGGGTGCTCTCTGATTCCCATGAGTGGAGGGGATCGGCTGGATTGAATAATTGCCCAGGCTGGCAGGAGACGGCAACCCAGTCCCCAGGGATTAGCAGGACCTTCACTGGGTACCTTTTAAAAGGAGATCTGTTTGGCCAGGATAGCAGCGTAAGATGGGAAACTTGTACTTAGGCCATTTGAGTCCTTCTAGTTTCACCAGATTCCCCAGCACATAATGCTGGAGCTTAATTTTAGGTCTTACTTCACATGCACTACATGAGAAATGGAATACTTAAAGCTTGAAATATGTTCCAATTTAAGAGTAATCTAAGTTTTAAATTAAAATAGTAAAATATTACTTTTTTTTCCAAATAAGCAAATATTTCCTTAAAAAGTAATGTTTAATGCTGGTATAGAAAAGAGAATAACTTCATCCCCATCCTTCTTTAAAATACTATGAAACAATCCTTTGATCAAGGAAAGGTAGTTTATCAGACTTACTGCAGTAAGGAAAACATGGCCTTGCCACAGTCCAGTAGTAGCTCAGAATGAGAAAACAAAACTAAGCAACTTCAGGGCTTTGTTACCAGGATTGGGTGATAGTATAGTTTGGATGTGTCCAGATTTTATATGCCAGCAACATAATCGCCAGTGCAGCACAGTTGCTGTTTTGTTTTATTTTGTTTTGTTTTTGCAGTACTGGAGATTGATTTCTGGTTCACGCACTGAGCTATATCCCCAGCCCTTTTTTATTCTTTATTTTGAGTCAGTGTGTATCTGAGCTTCCTCAAGGGAGCTGGGGTCAAGCTTCTGATCCTTCTGAATCAGCCTTCCAGAGTGCTGGGATTTCAGGTGTGCACCACCACACCCAGCCCATGCACACACATGCATAAAAGCGTTCTCTGCCCTTTCACCTCCTGCCATGGGATCATGCAGCAAAAAAGCTCTCCTCACCTTGGGTTTCTCAGCCTCAAGAACTATGAAGAAAGAAGTCTCTGTTCTTTTTAAACTGCCCAAAATCTGGTATTCTGCTATAACAGCACAAAATAGACAGATACATAATTTTTCTTACTTTTACAAAATAAGAAAGTTTTGGACACTAGACATAGTTTGTGGCATCATAACTTTGAATTGAAGGGCACAAAGAGGCAAGTACATCTTGCTTTGAAGTTATTAGTCTGTTCAGCAAGTAAACTAATGTGTTGATTCATAGGATATTTCCTGGAGCAAGCAGCTAAGACATTTTTAGTTTGTTTTGGCACTATTTAGCAGAGAGATGATTATATGCATCATCTTTGTTTATCTCACAAACAGGAAGTATATTTGGTCCCACACTTTTTTTTTAACTTGGGCAAAGGAAAGTGTGCCTATTCACAGTACTCTTTAACAAAGGAAGAGAGAGAGGCACTTGGATTTTTAATTCTTCTATCAAAGACTTAAATATTCTTCATATTATAGAATCCTAGGATAGGGTTTATATACTCTCAGCCCAAGATGTGTCTGTACTACTTAGTAGTACAATGCTTTGATGAGATAATGTACTTTGGATTCCATACCAATGATACAGCCTAAAAATTCAACTCTTAAATGACAAACACATATTCTCCATGTTCAAATTATACTACACACTTTCCATTGTATTTGGCAAGCCAAAGGGATGATATTTCAAACATTCAAAGACAATGGAGCATGAATACTGAACAACAGAATATAAATAGGATTTTAAAAACCAATTTGAGTGTATTATTATACCAGAAAATATCACTCCTTGGCCTTTTGGCTAAGATCAAAATGTATTATACCAGAAAAATATCAACCCAGCCAGCCAACATCCAGACACCAAATCCAAAAATAGATTTACCACTCACTACAGAATCATACTAAGCTTAACACAACAAAGATTTATTTCTCACTAATGTGCACTTCTCACTGACGAGAATTTGTAAGAATGTTGTCTGTGTTATTCAGAATGTAGGCTAATAGAACAGCCATAATCTGGATTAATACCAACCAGTGGGCAAAAACAGAAAAAAAAAATCTTGAGCTTCTCACCTTAGAAGTGATGTCTCACTTCTGCTCACAAATCATTTGCCAGAACAAGTGACTTGAGTCCACACAATCACAGGGGACCAGAAAGTACAGTTTTGCTGTATGACTGGAAGAAGGAAAATAGAACATACAGTCAACAGAATCAGTGACTACCCCTGAATACCTAAGGTCAGCAAATATCTAATTCATTCTTCTTCCTGTACCCCAAACACATTTATCAGGCCAGGAATTTAGCTCAGTGGCTCCACACCTGCCTCGCAAGCACAAAGCTCTGAGCTTGATCCCTGGTACCAGAAAAAACAAAATAAAACATGCTTATCATCTCCCCAAGAAGATGACCCAAAAGTCTCATCTAATTGCAATATCAAGCTCAAAGTCCCAAGATCTCATGAGAGTCTACAATTAGGAATAATGCAGATTCTCTATACTATATCAAGATATACTCTTTCTTTATTCAAATAGTGAGTGTATAAGTCATCAACTAAGGCAATAATACTGCATAATAAACCATGTTTTCATTGAGTTTGATTTGGTTCTTCTCTGATTATCTCCATATTTTCTCAGCCCAACAGAAATGCTCATTCCATGACAGTTTGCAGGAACCAGAAGAGCATAAACCAAACACACAACATTCAAAGCCTTTAAATCTGTTACATGCACTCGTATTTCATTGGTCAAAGCAAATGACATGGTTACAAGTCACAAAGCAGGACAAAGGGCAAAGTTCCCTGGGATAGGAAAAAAAACTCTACTGCATTGGGGAATTGGAAGAGAGTGAATATTTCATTAACAATAATATGAATTTGTTTCAGTTTGGTTTTTTGAGACAGGGTCTAGCTTTGTAGTTTCTGGTAGGCCTTGAACTCACTATGTAGCCCACACTGACCTCCAACTGATGACGATCCTCCCCCCTTAACCTCCCAAGTACTGGGATTATAGGTCTACACCACCACACCCAGCTACAATAATATGATTGATAATATCCATGAACTTAAAATTATAAACTCTCTGATACACAATAGTAGCACAGATATAAGAGACACACACAAAACCTCCCATTTGAAAGAGAATGAATGGTAATCCAATTCAGTGCAGACCTTACTTGGCTCCTTGCAGAGATCCCATAGTCCATGATGTTCTGTGGCCTTTAGTTCTAGACACTGGAATTCCTCTTTTATTTTTATTTTTTTCTTTTTTGAGACAGAGTCTTGTTCTATTGTACAATCTGGCCTTGAATTCATGATCCTCCTGCCTCAGTGTACACCTCCATGCAAATCTACCCACTTTTTTTTTATATTTATCTCCAACTATATTTGAAGAAACATTGGAAAATATGCCCTTCTTTGCGATTGATAGCTTTTGTAATCTGTTTGCTAATGATAGAAGTTTGGAAACTACAGGTGATTTTATATCTTAAACAGTCATAGCCTATTTTAGTCCAAGATCATGGTTCTTTAGGCACCTTGCCTAGTTGCTTCTTAGTTAATTGATTCTTGATAGCTGTGTTAAAGACAAAATTATAATAATTCAGTTTAAGATCTTAAGTAGCTTTATTTTTATTTTTAAATAGGAAAACATTTCATTTCATAAAGTAAAATAAGAGTTCTCAAAAAATAATAATAAAAAAGTTCTCACAGAAGGGGACAAAGAGATGGAAGGATAAAGAAGGGAGGGGAGAGGAAGGGTAAGTAAATAGAATTAAGATATGTCAGGTACAGGTACCAACTCACCACAGTGAATGTAATCATTATGTGCTACAAACATGGATTAATTAAAATTAAAATTAAAATCAGCTGGGTGTGGTAGTGCAAGCTTGTAATCCCAGCACTCAGGAGGCTGACATGGGAGGATTGCTGCAATTTCGAAACCAGCCTGGGCTACATGGTGAACTCAAGGCCAGCCTGAACTAATAGCAAGAACTTGTCTCAAAAAACTAAAAAAATTAAATTTAAATTAAAAGAAAAAAGCTTCAAAGGGACCAAGGAAAAGAGGTTTGTTTATAGAAAGAGAAAGGCTAAAAAAAAAAAAAAAAAGAAAGAGAAAGGCTGAAGAAAGCAGAAATAGAAGAAAAAAAGTAAAATGGTCAAAATTATTAGCTGGGCATGGTGATGCACACCTGCAATCCCAGCACTATGGATGGCTGAGACAGAAAGATCCCAAGTTAAAGCCCCTACTGGGCAACTTAGCAAGACTTTATCTCAAGATAGAAAATAAAGAAAAAGGGGAGGAGAACAACTGGGTATGTAGTTCAGTGTGAACAAGGCCCTGGGTTCAATTCCTCAGTACCACAAAAGGAAAGAAGAAAAGAAAAGAAAGGAAGGAAGGAAAGGAGGGGAGGAAGAAGAGGGGGAGGGAGAGAGAGAAAGAAGAGAGAGGGAGGAAAGGGGAAAGAAGGGAGGAAGGAAGGGAGGAAAAGATTTACTTTCCTTTCCTGGTAAGGTAGGGACAGAGAGAGAAAAAAATAGAAAAATAACAGATTACTTTAGGTTGCTTTTGTGCAAGGATAAAGGCCTTCATTATCATGCCAAATGAAACTGAGCTGTTTAGGAAGTTTGCTGTTATCTCTCTAATTTTGATTTCTCAAGAAACTAGATGCACAGTTTATTTTCACTTTTGTTACATGAAATTTAGCACATATGACTCCATGTTTATTTTCAGTCCAGTATGTCGGGGCCTAGAGCATGCGATTGGTCCAAAACAGTGACTTCCTGTCATTTTTATTTAATATATGAAAGTGCCAGCAATAAAGAAAATAACATCCGGGCGTGGTGGCACACTCCTATAATCCCAGCACTCAGGAGACTGAGGCAGGAGGATCGCTTTGAGTTCGAGACCAACCTGGGCTATAGTGAGTTC